>NW_020925585.1:105191-129734 GCF_003984885.1 Neopelma chrysocephalum | reverse complement strand
CGCCCCGGGCGGCAAGAGGGGCCGGGGGAGGAGCGCCCACCGCCCGCGCTCCGGAGGGGCGGGGGAGGCAGGGCGGCTTCTGCGGAAGAGAGATTCTCCCACCTCCTCCGCGCTTCAAGGCCCGCGGGGGCGAGTGGGCTGCGCTGTCTCCCAGAGAGTGCACGGTGCTGTATCGCCCCTGGAACCCCCCTAACACGCACACACCGGTGGTCCTTGGGAGCGGGGACGGGTCGCACCAGCTCTCCGGAGAAAAATACTTACCCCCCAAAACAGCCCTTCAAAAAGGAAACACTTTTCGTGGCTGGCTCGTTGAACAATTCCTGTCGAAGGAGGCAACAACAGTGCATGTTTCTGGTGATTAAAGTCATAATTGGGAGGTGACACATACCCCTGTACTGTAAAGTGACTGCTTTGGCTCGCCTGGACTGTACATTGCTTGGTTTGAACTTTGCTGCTGTAACGAAGCTATAAGGACGGACAGTGTTCTGTAAAAGCCACAGAATTGGTAAAAGGCGTGTCTGCTCACCTCTGTATACTGCCGTGCAAAAACGCAGGGGTCGGTAGACCCTATTCTAGTTGGGAAGTGAAGGTTGTATCTCTCATCAATAGAAATAAAAATGCACATGAGCCAGATTATCTTTCATGAATATGCTATCAGGCTCTTTCTCTGAAGTACAGGCCAGTGCAGCTTTAGAACACTCACTTTCCCTGGCGCTATTCACAGATTGATCTATAGAGCAAAATTAAGAGATTGCAAGATATCACTCACCTCCGGTGGTTTTTCATCTTACTGCAAAAGAGGCAAAAGGAGTTGGTTTAGGTATTTCTACCTCCCACTAGCTATGAACAGCAAGAAGGAGGCATGCAGCCAAGCCCTGCTTTGAGGGTTGCCCTGCATGGCTGCAGCTGACTTTGATGTTGTAAGTGTTTCTGAGAGTTTTGGCAGCCTGATATGTTTTAACCTAGCTAAAGCAGGAAGGGAAAAGCAACCTTGCCCAGAATGTTGTGTCTGCACGTGGTAAAAATCTCACTTGGTGATGAACAGTTTGTCTCTGGGAAGATTGTGGGACTGGGATAAGAATAGAGAGGGCCTGACAGCACCTGCTACTGTCTAGCATTAACTGTAATTGTCTCTCCACATTTTGTCACTATAAAATCAGTGGTGTTTGGCTGAAATAATTTGTTAGTGGGCATATAGTGCAATTTTTTTTCCCCAGGTGTTTTAAAGACCTTTCAAACAATTTCAATGAGACCGTGTTTAAGGAGAGCCCATGTCTTTCCTCTGGGTTTTCAAGTAAAATGGAAGATTTCTTTTTCATCTCACTAAAGTAAAAGTTCATCCAACACTGACTTTTAAAGCATTCCTTTTGGTTATTTTTACTTAACTGTTTCTATATGAGCAACAACATCATATGATTTTTGAAGCTAGCTAAGTAATACAGTCAGAATTTCCAAACTGCAGTCACCACTAAATTAGGAAGAAAGAAACCCACAAGTTGTTGAATAAGTTTTAAATAATATGTTTGAATATTATTCCTCAAGGGCATTGTATGAACAGAAAAAATAAAACATTTACAGAAAGCTATCAGTGAAATCATCTGTGTAGATACCTGTACATATCCAGTTTTTAATTAGAGAAAAAAGCCTATTTTCTGAGAAAAGTTGTAGTTACTACTGTACATACTGTACATAACCTACACATAACATGGCTTACATGGTAAGTGATGGTTTCTACCATATTACTGTAGAAATAATCAACATTGTCACAAATTGCTACCAGATTTGCTACAGACCCTGTCCAGTCCAGTTGGGAATTCATTATTAAATATACCTCTCAATTGCTTACATTTTATATATTGTCTCAGTAAAAACTGTTGCCATCTCTTGCTCACTGCTAAATATTTTTAAGAAAGCAGAATTGACTCCTGCTCTATCTCATCAGTTAGTTTTAAGTCATGACAAGACTTTACTCATAATCCTGTGGTTATCCAATTTCGTTAATCCTGTGACCACCTTTGGAGACTTCCCAAACTTTTGAGGATAAATCGTGCTCACTTTACCAATCCCTCCACTTCTGTAGTGACATTCTTCTGAGAGCTGTGCAGAATCATATAGTGGCTGATATTTTTTATTCATTCAAGTATCTACTGTTTAGCCCTGAAAAAAACTGACAGCACTTCTAAGTCCTGAGTAAAGTTCATTGTCCTATTGGTCTTTCAAGCAATTTTATGCCTTTTGAAAAACATTCTATACCTTGCCAAACCCTTTCTCAGTTAACTCATAGGTGGTTTCCCATATGAAAGTTATCTACCAGTTGTTTTATTTCTTTTTGCTGCTGTCTCTTAATAAAGTGTTATTTATCAGTGTGCTATCAGTTTATTCTTTTTATAGTCTTTCTGTCTATACCTCTACCAAACCCAGATTGGCTAATCAGGAAAATAGGAGTAACTCCTTACTGGAAGTCTGACCTCTGTAGGCCATGAAAGAGGTGCAGGGGATGCACAGGAAGTCTCTCCAGACATCTTGAGGGAAAAAGTTACTTTGAAAATAAAAGCTTAAGACATTCAAAGTACAGTTCACTGATTTTCCACTAACATTTGAAATCCAGAAACATTTAATCCAGAAAAAAGAACCCAAACAAAGACAATACACATGTTAAATGAATACTTAGTGAAGTACTGTGTCACTCAACCGTATCAGGGCCCGTAGTGATCTCATTAAAATTTACAAGTTGAGTGAGGTTTGGTCTGATCAGTTATTGGGAAAGACATCTCTCAGGAAAATCACTCAAGATGCTGCAAAGTTTTGTTTTGGTGATTCAGTAGATGGCACTTTTCCTTTTGGAAAAAAATCCTATATCTCAGCCAAGTGTTACAAATAGAATGAACTGCGCACACAGAACAGTGATTTTATTGTGCTGTTTTATTTATGCTATTTATTTTATGTGTGGAGTCACAAAGAGAGTTGGGAACTATGCAGGAAATCGTGAGTAATCATAAAATGTACATGAATCACAGAAAGAATTTTTCATGAAAATCAGCCAGACCAGTAATATCAGATATCTAATTGCTTTTAAATTTAGTCACTTGTCTCTTATTTAGAAAAAAAGCCCCAAATAATACCAAAAAGCCCCAGATGCTTGTCTACTTGGGAGGGACTGTTTACTACCGTAAAACCTTTATACTTTTTCTTGTATGAGAATGGAAACCAAATGAGCACTTTACAAATTATATATGTAGACGTACATCCCACTTCTCTCAAGTTGTTAGTATTTTAAATAGATTAATTAAAAAACAATTTGCTGTTGCCTGTGGAAGATATTTTGTTTGGAGTTTGGGCTATTTACCAAAGGCAAAAGTTGCACAAAACTTTAAGTCAAACAGAACATTTTAAATCTGAATGTTCTGATTTATTTTAAACATTGTCAAACTTGCCAAACAGAGTTAAAGAATTTACAAAGCAAAAATATACCCTAGCCAAACTACTAATTTGGTGAATGATAAAATAAAACCTTAACTTATTTTCTATGTCTCTTTAAAATTTGTCCTTAAAGGAAATATTCTGCATACAAGTTAGGAAGCACTGAAACAATAAACCTGCCTCTTTCTTGCCAGGTGAAATTGCAAAAGCAAGCTTAGAATGATTGCCACAGGCTTGCATATTGGACACGTGCTTACTAAAATATTCATTAAAATCTTCAAAATTTTTCATAAGTTAAAGTAAAACAATGGGTTATGCAGTAAAATCACTAACTTGCATTCCAGGTACTTGTTGTACTTAGGTTATTGTCTTTTGTACTTTCCATTCTAAAAGAACAGTGGGCTAATCTCTTCAAAGTACTTCCATACTTAACTGAATATTATGTTATTTTCTTAATTCTTAAAAAAAATCTTAAACAGTTATGATGAAAAAGGCACACTGGCTGCTCACATTCCAAACTGTAGAGTTGTAGTTCATTTGGACAGAGACTGAAATATTTTTCAGTTAAAGGAAAAAAAAAACCAAAAAACACTTTCTGCGGGTGGCGTGATTAAATGCCATTTTGTAATTCCACTTCTTTAAAAACAACAAGTTTTTAAAAATGAGCCCTTAACAAAACTCAAGATGCCACAAAATAAACTTTGTACTTCTGAATTAAGCTGGCTCATTTCCAAACAGTAGATAGAAAACATAATGGAAGTCAGGATTAAGGCAAAGTCATGCTTTGCACCAACTTCTTGTCCTACTTCTCCACCCTTTTTGTTCTTGATATTGAAATCATGCATACTATATGTATGGCATGAAACTAGTCATATCATGCTTTTAGTCAAATGCACAATGCACACGTATTTCTCATAAGAATGGTGCATGATTTATTGTTTGTGGAGCAGAACTCTAAGCATAGAGCCAAGCTTTTAAGAAACTGAACACACACCTTAAACTATCTTATTCTCTTTTAGAAGTAAAAGTAGAGCAGAGTTTTATGGAATCTAAATCTATTTTTGTTCCATGTTATTGGTACTGTGTATAATGAGGATGATAATCAAAGTTTTTTTAAATAAAACTCCTCCTATCTGGCAAATCCTTTGTTGTGGAAAGAAATAACAGTTATTTTGTCCTAACTTAAAAATACATATTTAAGCATTTCTCTATTAGATATGAATAAATTCTATTTCATGCATCACTTATGTTCAGTTCCTTCAATCTGCTCAGGATGGAGTGTTACATTTGTTAACACAGTTCAAAGAATAATCCTTATCATGTCTCTGACTTGGAATGCCAACACACAAGATTTACTGCAGCTTCATGGGGAAGTAAGTGCTGGAAGATAAACATGTCGAAACTAAGTCCTCTTTAAACCACTCGTGTTCTATCAGGCTTCCTTGGTAAGCTGTAAACAACTATAGCGTACGAACCCATTCTGCATCTGGGATATTCCCAGGCACTAAATTGCAGTGGGCTTTTTCTCCTGTACAATTTTCACCAGTGATATTTCTCAAAAAATGTCAAAAGCTCTGAAAAGTGCGCAAGAGAAAGCATTTTAACTGTTTATTTGCTTCAAGCTACTCCCTCAGTACTTAGGCAAAGAAATGGCCCATCTTACTAAAAAATATGAGTATTAGTTATACCTATGACTTCTTTTACTTCAACAAAGATACAGTTTTCAGTGTAAAAGTCAATGGAATACTGCCTATGAGTTTAGTAGGACAGGATAATAAAATCAAATTCAGTTGGAATATAAGTACCTAGAAGTGATGTTGTATTCTGAACTTTGTCGAAGTTATGTGATCTTTGTCCATCCATTTTGTACAATGACTTCTAACACTGTGTGAATAATTCTCTGTGGAATGCTTTGACTCAACAAAGATCCGATGGATAGTCAAGAAACAAAAATCTATTCATTTAATGTGGGACAATAAGAAAACCGAACTATATGCATACACAGCCTTGAAAGGTGCAAAAATGTATTTGCTCTAAAAGTAGGTACTCAGTTCAATGTCCACTTCTTTGGTGGAGAGAATTAACAGAAATGGCTATCTTATTGCAAATCAATAGAATATTATAGGAAAAAATAGGAAATGAGTCACAGAAGGAAAAACACAGTTATACCATGCTTATTACATCTCTCTTGCAAATGTCTATCAAAATACTTCTAAACTGTAGGAATAATGGAAGATAAAAAATAATTTTTTTCTCTGTTGAATACATTTTGCATAATTACTTGGAAAGAAAGCAAGTTTTTTTCCTCTTCAAAATGTACAAGTATGGTGGTAAACAAGGTGGTAAAACTGAAAGAAGAATGTTGGCTGAATATGTTTTTTCAGTAATCCTAAAGCAATAGTTTATATAAGCCATTTTTTATTTCATCATATTAACTGGTTTCTCAAACTCAGTTATTGGAAGTTATATACTTAATCTAATTTTACCAAGATTACTCTTTTGCTTACTGGTTAACTGTCAGCTAACAAGTTGTTGCTTTTTTTTCCCCAAGGAGCTGTTGGTTGGTGTCAGATGCAAAGTATTTCCTGTGGAGGAATATTCTTTTACTGCTGGCATTCACTTCAGTAGTACATTATTGCAAACATCTGGAGCACAGAAGAAAAACACTGCCTGGATTCTTTCCTAAAGTACCTCCATAAGAATAATCTGAGTAAGAGAAATGCCAGCTTAAATGAGTAACCAAAAGGAATAGAGTACAACAGGAAGAATACAAAGGCTAAAAAAGAGCAACTCTTTAACTTGCAGACCTACAGTGGATTTATAGAGCCTTTATCTCAAAGCCCACTCCAGCTATCGCAATTAAAAAGCTATTTTTTCTGTGTCATACACCATAAAGCAAAGGTGAACATTCACACATTCAAGGCTTTCATTTTAGATTGATGAATTATCTATTGACAGACAATGAATCTCTGCCACTTCATCCCCTACTCCCCAGATTCAAATTATGTTAAAAGCCATGGTGCAAACGAAGAGAAAGAAGCCAAAAACTTAAATGGGAAGGATCCATTACTCACTGATAAACATAGTACTGAATTGTATGGGTGCCAAGTAATCCCTTGAGATACTGACTGTTCTCCAAGTGAAGGCGTGAGAAAGCGTTGGTTCTGTCCATGCCTCACTGAACTGGACCAGTAACACTACAGACCCAAGTACCCAGAGGCACCAGTGAGAAACTTCCAAATTATAGAAAAATGGTCGCATATTTCGCTCCTCAATTCAGACACTTATAATTTTAAATCTGTGATCTTCTCAATATGCTGATGTCATCTGTTATTAGTTTGGACATTAATGCTTTTCCTCTACACTTGGAGTTTTTTTGTTCTTTTGGTTGGAGGGTTTTTGTTGGGTTTTCTGGTTTTGTTTTGTTTTGTTTTGTGGTAGGTTTTTTGGGGTGGGCTTTTTTTTTTGGTTTTGGTTGGTTGGTTTTGTTTGGTTTTGTATTTTTTTTTAAATCAATATTTTTTATGAAACAATCTCTTTGAAAATTCCCACAATCAATTTACCTGGAATTAGTTATATCATTTCTTGTAGTCTCTCAGGACCTATGACCTGTCTTCAAAATGTCACTTGCACCATGATGTATGGCAATACGTACATTTTATCCAATGTTTCTTTGAGAAGTCATGCCAGGTATTTTCAAAGTAATGTTTTCACTGGCTATCCAAATATCTGATCCATCAGTCATTCAAACAAAGTGGCTATTCTTGTTTACCTCAGCTTTGAATTTGTTCTGGAGAATTTGCAATTCTCTGCAGCTGTGCTGGGAAAATTCACAGCTCCCCTTCTCCCAAGGTAAGAACTATTGCCAATAGAAATTTCCAGAATCAAGTGTGTACCATTTGCTTTCTTCAAAATTGCTACTAGTCTGTTATTAGATAGTGTTTCAGGAAAAGGAGCTCTGGATCATAATCTCATTTGAAAGGTACAGAAAAAACAACACATTGAAAATATATGAAAATCAACACATGAACAACTTTTTTTATGTACTTGAATACCTATTTTCTTTCAAACAATGGAACAGCTTCTGATCTCTTTAGCAAGCTTCAGGAAAAAATCAGTAGCACTCAGATCACAGAAAAAGGCAGTTCTATCTTGTACTTTTTTTTTTTTGGACAGGATGTAATGCTGAAAAATTTAGGAAGTAGGTAACATGTCATTCATGGCTAGGCTTCACGAACGAAGATTTGGGAAGGGCTCTACCCACATTTGCTACAGGCACTCTGGTGGCTAAAGAGGCCAATGTGAGATAGACAAGATCGATTGCAAAAGGCACAGCAGAAAGACTCCTTGGATGGTATCGACAGGATACGATTCTTTCTGCATTGTCTTTTCTCTTCAGTGGTGATCCTGCGTGCGTTCTCAAAGGAACCAGCAACGTTATAGATAGTGTGTCTCCAGACCTCCCGACTGGAGGCCAGGGTAGACCAGCAATGAAGATCAGTGTGGCCAAGGCTGAGATGTTGCTTCAGGGAGTCCTTGTATCTTCTCTTCAGGGCTCCTCTCTTGCGGCAGCCAGTGGCAAGTTCACAATAGAGCGTCAGCATAAAGCAGCTCACGGACAAGATGATTTAAGGTCTTAGTGTGGGCCTTCAGTCGCCTTAGGTTGAATAGGCTTCCATCGGTACGATATCGAATGTAGATACCATCTTCTTCATTGATGTCTGCTGTGGCCCTTTGGAGCATCTTGCTGAAAAAGATTGTGAATAGGGTTAGTGCAAGAACGCAGCCTTGTTTCACACCATTGGTTATTAGAAAGGGCTCAGAAAGTGCGTCGCCATATCTGACTTGGCCGTGCTGATCCTCATGGAGTGAGGTGGTCATTTTAAGGAACTTGGGGGAACATCCTAAACGTTCCAAAATCTGCCATAGGCCGTTTCTACTCACAGTATCGAAAGCCTTGGTGAGGTCAACAAACATTACATAGAGACCTTTGTTCTGTTCCCTACACTTCTCTTGCAGTTGTCTGAGAACAAATACCATGTCTGTGGTACTCCTGTTGGCTCTGAAACCACATTGGCTTTCAGCAAGAAGTTCTTCTGCTATAGCAGATATTAGTCTGTTTAAAAGTATTCTTGCCAGGATTTTGTCAGCAATGGAGAGCAGACTTATACCCCGGTAGTTTGAGCAGTCTGATTTATCTCCTTTCTTCTTATACAAGGTGATGATGACTGCATCACGAAGGTCTGATGGCAGTTCACCTAGTTCCCAACAGCACACCACAAACTCGTGAAATTTAGCATGGAGTGCTTGGCCCCTGTACTTCCAGACTTCAGGTGGAATTCCATCAACCCCAGCTGCCTTGCCAGTTTTCACCTGCTGTATGGCCTTAAGAGTTTCTTCTGTACTAGGGCAGCATCCAATTTATTCTTCAGCGGTTGTTGTGTAATGTACTGAATTGCTGAATCTTGAACTACACGACTAGTACTGAAAAGAGTCTGAAAGTGTTCAGACCATCTCTTCAGAATGAAGGTTTTATCTGTCAGAAGCATTTGACCGTCTACATTGAGTAGAGGGCTTTGGACCTGGTATGTAGGCCCATATGCTGTTTTCAGGGCTTCATAGAATCCTCTGTGATCACCCGTATCTGCGCATAATTGAATTTTTCCTGCTAGATTGATCCGCCACTTGTTCTGGATGTCACGGAGTTTCTGTTGGAGCTTGCTGCATGCAAGACGAAAGGCTACTTTTCTTACGTGACAAGATGGCTGTGCAAGGTGTGCTTGGTGAGCAGTTCTCTTTTTCCTCAACAATTCCTGGATCTCTTGATTGTTTTCATCAAACCAGTCCTTGTTCTTCTTGAGGGAGAACCCTAAGGATTCTTCACAGGACTGCAGGATGCTGTTTTTAATATGGTTCCAAAGTGTTTCGGAGAGGGATCTATGGAATGATATTTGAGCCTAGTTTGAAGATTTGCCTGGAATCTGTCTCTCACTTTAGCTGATTGAAGATCACTAACTTGGAGTCTCCTCCTTGGAATACCGCCCCTTTTAGGTTTGAACTTAAGGTGGAAGTTAAGTTTACAGCACACAAGTTGATGATCTGTTTTGCATTCTGCACTAGGCATCACGTGGGTATGATGAACATCGCAAACATCACTCTGTCGCACCAAAACACAATCAATGAGGTGCCAATGCTTAGATCTGGGATGCATCCAGGTTGTCTTCAGACTATTTTTCTGCTGAAAGATAGCATTGGTGATGGTGAGCTGCTGCTCTGCACAAAACTCTAGCAGAAGGCGACCATTATCGTTGCAGTTTCCAACACCATGCTTGCTTAATACTCCTTTGCAGGCTTCAAAGTTCTTACCTACTCTGGCGTTGAAATCACCAAAGATAGCAATCTTATCATCTGCAGGAACCTTTGGGGTAAGGCGAAGCAGGTCGGTGTAAAATTTATCTTTTTCAGCAGGGTCAGCTTGGAGAGTTGGGGCATATATACTAAAGAGGACAACGTGTTGCTTGTTGTGTAGTGAAAGGTGTAAGGAGATAAGGCGATCAGAATTACCTGTTGGCAGATTTTCAAGTTTAGGGACAATAGAGTTTTTAATCATGAAGCCAACTCCTGAAAGATGCCTTTTGGTTCTACTTTCAGAAAACTATCAGTAATTAAATTTATAACTAAATGATTGACTTACATTACCTGAAAGTCTGACATACAGTCTACAAGTCTGCTTTAAAGAGGGAATCCATTTGGTCTAAACATGTGTAAAATTGTTTTGTGACAGTTTTTATGTATGTCCAATCTTATCTTTTAGCAAAAAGATAAGTCAGATCACAAGAACACTGCCTTAATTTCCCTAGAGTGTGCTCTGGTTTTATGCTACTGCCATTTGATTCTGTGGTAATTCAATACCAGACACAGGTTACTGGGACCCTCTCTCTTACCCAACACACATACACTTCTGTTCCCTGGGTCTCAACTGATATAGTCACTCTAAAATTATATTGCTGAATACTTCTATCTAACCAATAACTATACCTAAATTAATTTTGGTACAGGTGTCAAGTACCATATTTAATAATTTGCCATATAAATCTCCTATATTGATTTTTTTAGCACTGAAAAATGTTAAATTTAATTAGCATTGAATATTCTTGCTTTACAAGATCTTACATAGAATAACCTTATTCTGAAAAGAACTATAAAAAGTGTAGTGCAGTGTATGAAAAGAAATTTCCACATATAATTTACAGTCTGAAAGGTTGTGAAAATCCTGGGTTTATGCATTATTTTATAAAGGAACAGCAAGCTTAGGCTGCTCTGGTATCCAGATCTTAGTAAGGGAAGAACAACCTGAATTTTCTTTGGCCCTTGCTACTGTTCAATCACTTAACATTTGAAGAAAATGTTTTGAAGTTTTTTACACCAACTTAGATTTCATCTGGAGATAAAATGGTAAAGATCAGAAAGCTTAATATAAATATGCTCATTTGTGCCTCTCTGATAATTTCTATTAATTTTCTGAACTTAAAAAATAATGCATCGGTAGTGTGCCTGACAAACCCAATAACACTCATTTAATTTAATTTAATTTACCTTTGTAAATTTGTGACTTTAACACCCCTGTCATTATTTGAATTAAAAAACAATCAAACAAACAAAAAAGCAAGAGCAACAAAGGAAACTTTTTAAAACTCGACTTAATTTCGAAAATTGTTTGAAATTGTTGATTAAAGTTTCCATAAATATTTTATAGCACTGACCTTCTGCTTCAGAAGTTGTTTAAACTAGAGGCATTGGAAGCAAATACAATCCTATACCTGTGTAGTCTCATAAAATGGATGATCAAGCCAACAATTTAGCCAGTTTACAGTTAGTTTGGCCTCCTTTAACCTGCTACAGGAACCATTTCTTCTTTCTCTGTGAAGTTCAAGGGAGTTTTTTTCTTACTTTGACAGACACTGGAATATATATTCCCATTCCTAAATTTCCGTGCCTCTATGCCTTCTCTTAAATTCACACAGGAATCCAAGTTTTACAAAAATTGATGGACTGACAACTTGCATTTATGATTTCGGAATGTAAATATTTAGTGTTTTCTTAGTAATTTGCTACTGCATAAAACAAGTAATCTAAGTACAAAGACAGATTTCTTTTTAAAACATTGCATTTATATGCACAATCCCATTGGTACAGGAACCAAAGGGTGACCCAAGGTGTCAAAATCCATCATATGAAGCATCCTTTCTCCAGATTTATAAGAGGACTGTGCTTAGATACTGCTCTGTTCTCCCAGGGCACCCCCAATTCGAGAAATAAGTCCTTTTACTGTTTTGTGGTTGCATAAGGGAATAATTCATCTATGCAATTTCAATCACTAGAGTAAGAAACTCGTAACTTTTGCCTTGTTTAAGATTTTTGACATTCACTTCTGTTTTCTATGACTGGAAGGATGTAATTATTGTGAGTGTTTATTGAAGAAGTGAGGAAAAAATGCATTTCCATTTCCATGATCCTCTCCAATGATCATTTATTCTGAAGTGTTGAAATTTTTATCAAGCCTGGGCTTTTATATAATGATTCCTTTTGAAGTTGGTAGGTCTGTTGTTATGGTGCAGGAGTTTACTATGGCTGAAATGTTTTTTGCATGTCATAGATGCTAAGTCTTTGCACTCACCAATCTGAGGAATAAAGGATGAGTATAAAATGTACAATAAGTAACCCAACTCACGTTCCCTGTCAGTGGCAGAACAGTCCATTGCCTGGAGAATTTTTCTTTTAAAGACCTGGATATTTTTAAATTAATACAAGGAGGAAGCATCCTTTATAAATTATTTTCTTCTTAAAACTTTAAAATAAGAAACGGAGCAATATGGAATTAAACACATAGTCTGTATTTTTGTCAGTTGTCAGATAATTTGGATACTATTTCAAAACCCTAATAGGTTAAAAAATTGAAAGAAATAGCTCTAAAGTGAGAAGTCTGTCAACCCAACCAGTATTCTCAAATATTTGGTTGACACTTTTAATACTAAGTAATAGGAACCATATGAGGACTTAAACAAATAGACAACAATCATTCACTTTTGTCTGAGAAGGCACCCACTTCCATTCTTACACTTCTGCTTGCGTTAATCAAAATGGTGACTTGAGGGAAAAAGCATTGGCTCAGTTGTGTGGCAAGATGGGATACTTGAAATTTTTCAATATCCTGGCAAGTAATTCTTCGGAAGATGAAGTACTCATATTTTATTCCAGCTGGCATGTAACATACTCCTTCCACAGTCAAGACCTGAAAAGGTTTACTCAGTAAGTGTATACAGTTTTCTTGCATGAGATACAGAGTCACTCTTTTTTTGAGCTCTTATGACAGTATTGCTGTCTCCCAAAATTATTTTATTTGTTGGGTTTTGTTCCTTTTTACTCCATTCTCATTCAAATGCAATTTTAAATACTTAGGGAAAATAATAAACCTCGAGGTCGTGTGTGTCCATAATGTAATAATTTTTTGGAGATTTTTTTTGTACGTTATCTTCTGTTGAGATAAGGTAAGATATCAAGAAAAAAAATTAAGATTGATTGTATATACAAATTCTAATCTACACTAAAAATTGAATTCATACAGCTACAAAGACTAAGCTATAATCTTTAACAACTTTATTGAATAAAAGCATATACTTCAGATGAAAATTATTTGCTATCTATGAATGTATTAAATCAAATATTGAATAGTATACAAAGCAGTCTTTTAACAATGAGAAGCAGGTCATTGCCCTACTCTTGAGGCTATAAAATCATACTACTATCTTCTCCTTACGAATATTCAACTTTTTTCTTTGTTTGCTCAGTGTCAGACCTTCCTCTCTGATTCCTTATGACATTTCTATGTGAGGCAAAAGCTCGGAACAGCTCATAAGCTGTTCTGTGCATTTTCTCTGTGAAACTCCAAAGTGCCTCCCTACAATGCAGAGTGACTCCTGGTCTCCCTTCCACAGTTCATATACCTGGGAGTTGATGTTACTACCTACTCTGAGGGTACTCAGATAAGAAGAGACGAAGAATGTCTTTGGAATCTGTTCTGAGGAAGCAAAGCTACCTTAAAGTCTGTAGAGGTGAAACTCCAGTAAGATATTCAAATATATAACCTATTGGCTGTCATGCACAGATCAAGTTCCACCTCTGATGTTAGATTTTCAAAAGAGAGAGAGAGAACCAGAGAACTGGTTTTGCACATTTGTCTGTTTTCCCAATGCTGTAGTTAATTAGACACTCCATTGTTGGATATACTGGAAACTTTTTACATGATACCCGTGTCTCAGGACACTTGAATCTGCATCTTAGTGGAGAATTCCGTAATCAAGGATGTCAATGGCAGTGATCCTCAAGCTTTCTTTCACTTCAAGCCTCAGAATTTCTCATGGATAAATTTGTGGGCCAAACAGAAAACAGACCAGACCTTATGCCCTGAGGATACAGATCAAATGTAGTACACACAAGGAATCCATGATGCATTGCATATGCAAGATTTTCAACACTTCTTAGTCAACGTGGTACAAGCATTTACTTCCCTTTTGTATATCCATGCAAATGGCAAAAATCCTCTGTAATGGGCTGGTACAGACAGAAAAACCAGGGCTGTCCACAGATAGGTCTCCATTCATAGATATGAGCTGCAAAACAGAGAAAATGTTCTGCTTCTGGTGGCTCATTCTCATGTGCCATCTTTTTTCAGGTTTCATGAATGCTTTCCCACAATAATTATGGTTGTGTGCTATTAATGATTGTAATATTGCCAGTTAGATTTTACCTGCAGTCTGGTAGGGATGATCACATGCTGCCGCTCTCTTACAAGCAAGCATTAATATCAAGTATTAAATAATCCTATTTTTCTTGCTGCCTTTTTGTCAGGACTTCAGAGCTTATGCCATCCTCTAAGCATCGCAGACCTATTCTTTGGTGAGAGATCTACAAGTCACAGTGATGTGTTATCAAACCTGGTTAATGTGTTAGGCAAACCCAAGAATGTTACAGAAAGGCATAACACAAGCAGTGAGTTCCATCACTGACTGGAGGAACTGACCCATAGTTTCCAGGAGAGAAAGCAGCTGCTGCTGAGCTACTGCTGCTAAAGGAGTTTTCCAGCTGCAGTTTGTGCCTATCCACATAGGTATGGCATAACAAAATGTATGTACCATTGTGCAGGTGGACCCTGCATACCATTGCTATTTGAAACTCATGAAAATCACACTGTGCTTCCAGTCTTTTCTGTTAAAACTGTTTGAACACTTAGAATAATTATATTTGTTATGCAGAGAGAAAATCCAGGACTGAGAATCACATATGTGTTATGATAAAAGCATTTATTTGCAGAGAAGCCTACACCACTCATTTCTTATCTTGGAAATTTTATTCTTAACCATCCAGGATTTGAAGAAAGGCCTCATCTTTTACTAGTCTGTTGCCCTAGCCATGAAGTTACACACACACAATTTAAGCAAGTATATTTAAGCCATACACAGAATTTAAAGACAGAAAAATGAAGAAAATTAAATTATCATGTATTAAAGGTTATTTTATCGATGTGTTACGTATATTGCATGGGCATTGAGTAGAATGATGTGCATTGTAAAAAGATAGAAGTGAAGATACACTTGAATTACTACTGGTTCTCAACCTTTCTAAAGACACTGTTATTTTCAACAAATGGAAGAACATATATTTGTTCTTAAAAAAATGCATTTATCTTTCTAGAAGTATTCTTCCTGTCCACCCTCTGACAAATTTTTGACAGCTAAAGCTGGTGTCTGTGGGGTTTTAAATTCTTCATGGAAAGAAGATAGAATTTGGTTAGTAAGGACACGATGTTGCAGCTTGCAAAGCTGGCTTAGCTGACCTTGGTGAACATGGATAAAGTGCCAGCCATCAAAGTGTGAGCTTGCAACCCAGATGAGATGATCTGAGGTTCTATATTGGATCCTCATTCTCTGTTTCTGAAAAGAGCAGCTCAAAGGCTGCAGGTAAGCCTTGGGGGCCTCAAAGGGACATCTGTCAGGGCACTTGGGCACTTTGGGCCTTGAAGCAGGAGAGCATGCCACAGGCTTTGTGAATGCTGAGAAGAGGAAGGAAAAAGACTGTTATGTTCCACGATAGAGCAGCTTTGGAAAAAAAAGTACTGACATTTCTGGAGTAAATGATAGGACTGTGAATCATTTTAAATATGAATACATAGCAAATACAATCACTCATTTTTACCAATCACGAATGTCCTCTGTCCATTACCATACTGGTTTTAAAAAATTAACTCTGCCTGTTCTGTTTATACCCTACAAAATTAGACCCATTTCAGCTACGGATTTGAGAACATAGCTGCTGTAATCTCCTTTAAAACCCGGGAAGAAATTGAAAGACCTGGTATCCAAGATCTGCCCCAGAAGGAGACTGGGTTTAAGTATCCTCAGGCAGAAAGACAGTTCTAATGACACAGGCTTCTCATATCTCTGCTTGAATTAAAGTGGGATAAGCTTCTTGTATGTATGCTTCTCTTCTAAAGGTGTTCAGATTTTGTATTCCTATACAGGAATACAAAGAGAGAAGTGTAGCCTGGAGCAAATGACTGAATTTATAGCAGGAAGTAGAGATGAAGATTAGGTACTTCCCAATTTAGGAAGTGAACTGCTGAGGACCAGCCTCAGAAATGCCTACCTGTCCCTAAATATAGAATAAGGACTTTGAAGATTGAACCTAAACCACACATTTTTGCAGCATAGTAAGGAGCCTTAAATTGTTTTTGCAGACCTATTCACTATTCATGATCTTCCACTTCATATTTAAATAAGCTTTTGTTCAGATAAAACAAAATTCTATGTCTAGAATCTTGGTTTCACACAACTATACCACCAAATACTGTACTTACCTAAACAAAATTTTATTAAGAAAATTTAAAGAGATATCTCAAATCTAAGCAGTTAAATTTAAAACATGTTAAAAAAAAGTAATACTGAAAACATTAGTAGGTCTTCATAGTAATACTTAAATAACTATGTCATGTCATAAATGCCAATTAAATAAAGCTTTTTAATTCTTGAATTAATAAGACAAGGTCTTTTACATTTGAAAGTCACAGGATATCGACTTCCTTAGGGTAAAATATTTTAAGCAGTATTATGTAAAATATTTATGGCAGTTGAATTTAACTTCAACAAACTGTATATATTCCTTGTAAACACATATTACTGGCACTATATTTCAATAAACAAGAATGCATTCTCTTGTCACAAATGCATCCTCTTGTCAGTGTGATTTTCATTTGTCACAAAACAGTGGGTTCCAACAACTTCAGCTTTCCTAAATCATACTTACAATGATGGAAGCCATCTAATTTTCATGAAAGAGCAGTGGAAAATTAATTTAAGAACACATTTAGTTTCACATATGCTTGCAATCAAAATGTTTTTTTAAATTACTTAGAACAGTTTGTCATACTTACTGGAAACTAGCACAATGTCAGTGTTGCAACTGCAAAAGTCAGAGAGGGGTTGAAGTGACTGGGAGTAGAAGGAAAAGAGCAAGTGTTTTAAAATTCCCAGAGTTTAACAGTTCTGGAAAAATCAGTTCTTAACTCCAGTCACACATTCCTGTGTGTGAACACTTATACAGTTTCTTAAGGGAAGAATTGCAAATTTGTTTTTGTCATAGTATTTCATCCTCAGTAAACTGTGATTACTTAAACTGGGTTGAGTTATGCTACACATCTCACAGTGGCACCATGAAGAAAAAAAGGAAAACATACAGCCACTACCATGGTCTTGCCTCCATGGGATTTTTCACCTGGAGCTTTAGCTACCAACAGTGTTCCTCAGATGTCCTTCTAAAATGTTATGGAAGAAAGGTTGATGGAAACATCATGGCATAACCACCATCAGTACTGATGCTCAGCAAAAGTTTCTGGAATTCAAATGAAAGCCATTTGCTGTGACTTCTGCTGATGTCCCCAGAGCAGGTTTCTCCTTTCAGACATATTTGAATCCAGGCTTTGACCTGCAGGTTCTCTTCACTCCCATTCATCACTAGCCAGCAGCCCACTTAGTAAGGAATTTTAAAAGTTTGCCAGACATAATTTTATATCACCACAAGCTCACTAACTTTTTTTCAAGTGCATCATCTCATATGTTCCAGTTTCAGCTGGTAGACAGAGACAGGCAACAGAATAGACCTCCTATAATCCAGGAGGAGGTAGTTAGTGACATGCTGAGCCATTTAGATATTCACAAGTCTATGGCACAAGAGGGGATTCATAAGAGGGTCCTGAGGGAGCTGGCAGAAGAGCTCACCAAGCCACTCTCCATCATTTATCATCAGTCCTGTGTAACTGGGGAGGTCCTAGGTTAGCCTCCCATGACTGGAGGTTGACCTATGTGACATCCATCCACAAGAAGGCCCAGAAGGAGGATCTGGGGAACTACAGGCCTGTCAGCCTGACCTCGATGCCTGGAACGGTTATGGAGCAGACCATCTTGAGTGTGATCACACAGCACATCTGTGACAACCAACAGATCAGACTCAACCAGAATAGATTTAGGAAAGGAGGGTCCTGCCTGACCAATCTGGTCTCCTTTTATGACCTGGTGACCCACCAAGTGGATGAGGGAAAGGTTGTGAATGTAGTTACCCAGACTTCAGCAAAGCCTGTGAATGGCATTCTCCTGAAAAAGCTGGTAGCCCATGGCTTGGACAGATGCATTCTTCACTGGGTAAAAAAGTGCCTGGATGGCCAGGCCCAGAGAGTGGTGGTGAACAGTGCTGCATCCAGTTGGCAGCCAGTCACAAGTGGTGTTCCCCAGGGATCAGTATTTGGCCCAGTCCAGTTTGAGGTCTTTATTTATGATCTTGACAAGGTTATGAAATGTGTCCTCGGTAAGTTTGCAGGCAACTACCTGAAAGGAGATTGTAGGAAGGTGAAGGTTGGCCTCTTCTGCTAGGCAACTGGTGATAGGAGGAGAAGACAGCCTCAAGCTGTGTCAGGGGAGGTTCAGGTTTTACATCAGGAGGAATTTCTTCATGGAAAGGGTTGCTAAACATTGAAATGGACTTGCCCAGGTTGGTGAAGATGGAGTTACTGTCTCTGGAGGTGTTCAAGAAAGAACTGGATATGGCATTTAGTGCCATAGTCTAGTTGACAAGGTGGTGATAGGTCAAAGGTTGGACTTGATGAACTTGGAACTCTTTTCCAACCTAAATGATTCTGTGATTCCGTGATTTACATTTTCCATTATATCTCTCCCCTTTTGAAGTAACTCTAGAATAAGAATAGAATTTGACTCAACTAATGAACAAGAAAAATACATTCATATTTGCCTTGCTCTTACACAGATCAAGTGGATACCTTTCAGTAGCTAATCTTTCAGCAGACAGAATTCCCTCTTTTCCAGACCATTATTATTGTCTTCTGTCAAGACTAATCCCTTCAAACATGCTGTCACATCAGCAGCATCACTTACAAAATTATTGTGTTTGTTTTCACAGAGCTTTGTGTTTCTCGTGAATCTAATGCTATATACATAATATAGAAGTTTAATCATATGCTGAACATGCATACAAATAATGGATGTACCTCAAAGCCTTTTAAACATCAAGGAATAATACAAAATAACGTGTATTATTGGGGCAGTTTTAAAAGATATTTAGATATTAAGTCTCATGAGATACTCAAATTCACTGAAAAAACTCAGTAAGTACTTGAATGCTAGAGATTAACGAGAAATGGACATTTCTTCCTAGTGGAAGTTTTATTTAAGTACTGTGCAACTCAAGACAATTCCAAGTCAAGAGTTTCTCTGTTGTTTTCTTGAACTCTTTGTTTAGTGCCAGAAATCAAAAGCAGATTCTGTCCCCTTTCCCCCTTCCAATTTTAGTGTCTTTGAAGTAAGTTCACAATCCATTTGTCTTCAGACCTCTTTAGTGTCACACTAATTAGTCAGGTAGTCAGATCAAGAACTAGGAGAAAGCAAACACTTGGTTATCGTAAGAATGAAAATCTCCATGCTTTCCTGCCAGACATGTTCTCCCTTCTTCTCCTGTAAATGGGAGGGGGGGAAAAAAAGCTTTCTTGGGACAGGGTAAAAATTAACAGAAAATTCCCATTCAAATACAACTTGTTTCCCTTGTGCCTCAATGGTGGGAATTTATGTTTTGAAACTTTGTATAGCTTAAGTTTACCCTCTTAACTTTAGATTTTGCAGCTTTTCTGTATCATAAAAATCCTTATTGTGATCCATATTTTGATTTGATTTGTTTTTCCCCAGGAGTGTAAGAATACAAAATAATATACAAAAATCAACAATCTGGAGACATAGGTAGGAGTTATTAGTAAAATCCACATACTTTAAATGAAACAGAAAAGAAAAAATTTGGAATAGTACAGCCAATATTGTCATCAGTCTCTTTCACCTCCTTTTTTTATCAGAAACTGAAACTGTCTACCATAGATACTGAATTTAAAAAGTGAAGGTTTTTGCTTAGTCCTCAGTATCAGTAGTGAGTTTGAATCACAGATGGAGTGAAATAGAGAGCTCTTGTCTCTGTCTTAGTTACATATGTCTTTACTCAAACAGAAATTACAGTTATCATGTCTGTAGTATGGCTTTTTTCCCATCAGCACAGTCTTTAGATTAAATGCTTCTGTGCTAAGGAGAGACTGTTGTACTCTTCCTTCCTTTCTTCTTCCCTTTAGTCTAGATTCCATTAGGAAATCTTCTGAACTTTACTTTTAGTTTTATACACTCTGGAGAAAGAAGGAATTATGTTAGAATTTAGGTGATGGAGAGCACTGGCACGATTAAATCTGATCTAAAAGAAAAAGGCTCAGGAGAAAAATGTTTACAACATAAAATAAAAAATCCAAACAACCCAAAACCAACAGCAGTTTTCAGGATAAAGTTCAAATTCTTGTGTTCCCAAAAGCAGCTGTCCTTTCAAGAGAATGCCCATTTTTTTTATCTTTAAGGAGTCTATCTAACTCCAAATGAAGCATTTATTTCTTCATTTCTGTTTTGAAGTAGCAAACACACAACTCCTGTTCAATTCCTGAGTATGAAAAAGGCAAACAGCAGCAGTCTGTTGGGGGAGAGATGATGTCAAGTGAAAATCAGTGCTTATTTATTCTTGAGCCTGAGTAGTAGGGAATTTATAAGATGAAGAGGAAAAATAAGGGTGGTTGTGTATCAGCACATCGTATAATCTGTCTCCCATTGTTACTTTTCTTAAAACATCTTCCCATCTTGCTGCCAGTGTTCCAAGAAGTGGAGTTAGTTGAATCGGTGAACTTTTTTTGAGGAGGTATTTGTACACAGCTCAATGTGCATTTCAAGCTTGTGAATCTTTGGGAGGACAATAATGATTACTCAGCAGGTAGTCTGGTAGAATTAGTGAATAATTGCAGTAATAAGGAGCAGAAAGAGAATAAACTGGCTATCCTATCCCCTCAGAATTCATAAGCACGTATTGGCTGGGCTGGGAAATTTTTAATCTTTCTAAGTCTGATACTTTTAACTTGATGTTGACTTAAGAGACAATACATTAGCATGCTGTCATTGCATATAAGCTGGATAAGCTCCAGCCATGCAATAAATGCCAGGTCCATTAAACAGAGAGGAGACTGATATGAAGTATGTTGGTCCTTTCTCCTTGTGTAATATGCTGTCTTTGAGATTCAGGGTTGTTAAAAGGAGATGAAACATGATGTGGTACTAGCATTCCATAGGTCTGTCAAGATTAATAATAAATTAACGTCAATAAACAGAATTTTTTCTAATTTTGACAAAGACCTCACGTGAAAATGCTTAAAACTGTGAATAGATATTATCCACCTCAAATACAAGAGAATATTTTTATGTGATTGTGCAATTACGTGTTGAACGAGTAATCAGACATCCTGTTCCTTTTATTATTACATGCTATAATAATATTCCTACTATATTAAACTTGTAATATAGTAGGAAACGTATCTTAAAGCAGAATAATAGTAATTTAAACAGTCAGCGAGAGACTTTTACTTATAACATTTTGAGTGGGGTTTCTTTGGAAAAAAGAAAAGTTTTGAAGTGTTGAAATTGCAGAGACAGGCCATAGTCTGGGTTTCTGTATCTCTTAAGAATTGTCTCTGAAGCCTCTCTTTTTTGGGTTTTGATTTTTTGTGTGTTTTTTTTTTTTTGGTTGTTGTTGTTGTTGTTTTTATTTTTTTTTAATAATTGAATATACCATTGGCTTTTAACCATGAAATTCTGCTTTTCTAAGAGTGCTTAGGCACCTGTTGCTGAAATGGATGATAAGCTGCAAATCACTTCTGACTGAGCGTGGGAACAGAACAAGCTCAATTCATATGTGATGAGCTGAAAAGCAACTTAGCATCTTAGTAAAGTAAGACCCAAGGTGGTAAATTAATCTTAGTTCCAATAAATATTCTGCAGAAGAATGAAGACCTCAGAGTTGACATGTGGTAGTGGACTCGTCCTTGCTTGTGTATACTTTTAGTTAACTATTTTGTTTCTAGAGAGAAGAGGGGGAAAAAATGAAGAGGGCAGATTTAGAATAATGGAGCTATCATGGTAGCTACAACTACCCAGAATCAATTTTTCTGGAGACACTGCAACAAGATACATTTGTTTGGTGCAGAATGAAATTTAAAAAATTTTTTCTGAACCTCCAGAGGTTATTGATATCTTTCTACGTATTAACAGACAGCAAAAAAAAAAAAAAAGGCTGTAAAAGTAAAGATTTTGTTTTCTTATGAAAGACAATTTAAAAAAATTCCCTTCTAGACACTTTCCAAATTGACCAAATTTTGCAGGAAAGGGTATCTTTCCACGCATAATGATCCAGCCTCCATTGACACCATGACTAGTTAAACTTTACATTTAAAAGTGATAAAAATGGTAATTAGGTGATCATCCAGTGTCCTTTTTTTTCCACACATATGCAAAGAGGTAATCAGCCTTCTCCAAACTAAAAGGAAACTGCTTTAAAGGAAATTTCACCTCTTATTCTTCATTTAGCTTGTGTGTTCTGCCTTCCTGGATGGGAAATTTAAGCCTTTGGATCCCACAGAATGGAAAGTGTTATGAAAATATGAAATATTGTAGCTCTGCAATGTTTGAAAAAAGGTTTATCAAGGTTATGAATCAGATCCAGCACCTGTTTTCATCACTTGGATGATATATTTCAGTTACACGACTGAGATACTGCAAACAGCACAATGTAGAATACAAATGTTTGTTTGATGGATTGGATAAAACTAATAAACTCTTACAAGGTAAAAAATGTTATCCCCACCAATAGACTGATAAAGCTTTTATGTAAACTGCAATATTCTGTTAGAGAAAACATCTGGTACTACCTTCCAGAAAGCATCAGATCATCTCCCATGAGTGATATTTTTAGTTGTGCAAAATACTGTCTTGGTTGAAAATAGTATTTTTGACAGAACAACACTGAATCATATCTTGGAGAAAAAAAATCCAAAACCCTGTTATGACTATTTCCCTAATATTGTATGAAGTCACTGCCAAATGTTTACTAATTGATCATTTAGGACAGAGGATTTCTCTAACTTGCCCTAAAGTACGTGATTCTAGGGATAGTCAAATCACCCATGTGAGAAGGCTAATACACATCAGTGTACCACTTCTACAAAAAGCTGGAATTGCTGTATTGGTGTTTTGGGAAAGTGAACGCAAGTAGGATTATTTTACAGCATTTACTAAGAAAGAGGAGCAAATATGTATAGATACTTTTCCACAGCCACTTTCCAAAGCTCAAAACCAGAAAACCAGAGGCATATAAAATATGAGTCTTGACAAAAACACTGTGAGTTCACCCTCCCTGCATAAACACATCATTAACAGCAGGAAATAAAAATCAACCCATCAGATGACAATTCTGAGACATTCTGAAATAATATTCTGAAAGAAGCAACTTTGATGGAAAAATAAATTTACATATATGATATATTGCAGTTCTGTGTGACATGGATGCATTTGCATGACAAAGCCTCAGTTATTGTATCAATAAAGAGGAATCTTTAATGAGTAGATGCTCCCATTCTAATTTCACAGTGACACAAATTTTACTGCGTATATTTGATTTCCTTTGTTTGAAATAACAGCTGCAATAATTTCAATGGTTTCTTTGGTTTGGAGCAATAGTGTCACAAAATCAAAGAATTATGTATTAAGTTTTCCATGATAAGCAAGAAGCCCTTGTTCTGCATATTTGGATGATAACTTAAACATGACGTTTATTGTGGGTGTCCTGAACACCCATCTGGATACAGCCAATTCCAGAAGCAAAACTTTATCCCTATTTCTGAATGAAATTATTCAGATTAAAAATGAGAAGGAATTGGGATTTCAGAAGTAGTTCGGTGCTTCTCTAGGGGCTGGAATTAGATGATCTTTCAGGTCTCTTTCACATAGATAATTCTGTTGCTCTATGATTCTATGATTCAGTGCCATCAGTCCTTCCTTCCTTTCTGATAAATAGTAAATTGAAGATGCCAACTGTGAAAATTAAATGGATTATATTCTGGGCTCTGATTTTAAAAAAGAAAAAAAGAAATGCAAACAGAGACCATTTAAGGAAGCAGGTCCTGGTTTCTGTCCAGATCAGCAGGAGGGAGCATGGCCAGTACCCTAATGTTGTCTGATACCGCCTCACATCATTGTCAGGGATGGGGGAAGGGAATCTCACTTCCAAGAAGAAGAAGGGAAGAAGGCACGGTGGATGAAATGGTTAGTATCATTGCAGACTTTCCATGTAAATAATTTCTTTATCTTATACATTCTGTTATTAATATAGTAATATTGTTTGTTTTCTTATCTCATTGCTGTTTCCAGTAAATTGTTCTTACCTCAACCCAACAGCCTGCTCAGTCAGTAGAGCATGGGACTCTGAATCCCAGGGTTGTGGTTTCAAGCCTCACATCAAGCACTAATTAAGGCTGCTGTGGTTTAGAAATGGTATTCCATAATGTAGTGCTCCCACCGAAACTCTGCTGGCACTTGCTTCTCCTCCCACTCCAACTTGTTGCCCGTAAACAAAGACACAAACCAACAGAGTGTCGGTTTATGC
>NW_020925585.1:0-105181 GCF_003984885.1 Neopelma chrysocephalum | reverse complement strand
TACTAAGCCTTAGCCATTCTACTACTAATTTAAATTGCTCTGCAACAAACTGGAAGCACAAAACACAAAAATCACAGGTAGAGATAATAACAATTTATTGGAAACAACAATGAGATTTTAAAATTAACAGTAACAGTGGCAATATTAATAACAGAAGGTATAAGGCAAGTAAAAGATTTACACAGAAAGTTTGCGACAATACTGACCATTTTGCCTTCCACGCTTTCTCCCCCCAGAAGGAACCTTCCCCCTGCCCCTGGTGATGACATAAGGTGATACTGAAAAACATTAGGGTCTTGGCCATGCCTCCTACCACTGATCTGGGCTGAAACCAGGACACCATCCTACCATGGAAAGCAATAAGCCAAGGAGGTAGAGTTGGAGAGTGACAATCCTTACATAACTATAGTGTCCTAAATCTTCAGAGAGAAAATTATCTTGGAAGAAATACACATAATTCTGTACATTCTCTACAAATAGTGTCTGCGTGTACTTGGAGAATGGTACAGAAGCCACAGATTCATCATGCCATAGCATCAGATTAGCATCATTATCAGTAAAGCTACAATACTTGCAACATGTGGACTCTACTCCTGTAGAGATCAGGGACTCTACTCTTTTGCAATAACAACAGACTTTGTTATACCTAGTTATCAACAGCTGGTTGGAATGGCTCTGAAACACTCCCTTTCCGATAGCTTTGGCATATATTCAAGGGTTAAAATGTCATCTGCTTGAAAAAGATATCTCTTGGTCATTTATTAAAAGTCTTGTAAAACACTATTCCTCAGAGGATGATTCTCTCCCATGGCAAAAAAGCTGAGGGGCTGAAGAAAAGTTTTTAGTTAGGGGCAGCTTTATCAAAACTCATCTCTCTGTCTCATTAAACTAGTCAGGATTGAATAGCTCAGCAATTCACTTGGTTCTAAATAACCTCTACTTTTTCGTTAAGGGAGTTGTCAGAAATTACCGTAATCCCTAATTTGCAAAAATGTGCTTTAGTTCTGTCCAACTCATCCACATAGTTGGCCAGATTTCTACCCTCCAAAATTACAACAATAAAACATATCATTATGAAGAGAGACAAAATTCTCCAGGTCTGATGCATGAACATCTGCTGTTTGCAACCTAGATGAAAGTCCTCTGCTCTCGGCTCAATGACAGTGAAGCTGTGCTATGTAGGCCTCCTGCTGCTGGGGGCCAAAACTAAGAGGGATATGTCAATGTGTGTGTTATCAGCAGCAGGCTTTAGACAAGATTGACTAAACCAAACAAATACAAAAAAAAAAAAAAAGCCTTCAACTTTCCTATTTTTACTCAATATTATTTCCATTTCTTATTATCAAGAAAGTTTATAAGATTTTGCCCTGGGGTAAATTACCATGCTGTCATGAACATAATATGTATGTATGTTCAATACTCTTATGAGAACAAAAAAGAAAATAACAATTTCTTGTTTATAAAAGCTGCATATACCTTCTTCCCTCATGAAAACAATGTATCACAAGTTAAAGACAAAGAATCAACTGTCATATTTTTTTCAGAACTGTTATGTAAATGTGAGAGTTAACAGAGAAGAATATCATACAAATATTAATCAGGCATCCAGATTAGTAAAGTGATGTTTCTGTGTGCATGAAGAATTATTTATAAATTGTATTTCCTCAAAAGAACAAAAAATTGTCTTAATGTGGAATCAAATCTGTGACCTGGAAATCTTTTCCTTAAAAGATTTAACCTTCCATGAGGTCTGCTGTTCTCTGTTCTCTATTCAATGTGCTCGATCACCCTGCTCTTTAGATAGTCAGAGCGCTCGCTAGGCAGTTCAGAAGGAAAGCCATATAATCTTTATTACAACTCACAACAGCCATGGTATCAGTCTTATCCCATGCTAGGGATCTGGGAGAGTAAGAAGATATAAAATAAAACCCATGGGTATCAGTATTATGCACTTCAAAGGCCAGGCTTGATTAGCTGTAAGGAAACTGTGCATTACTCTGAATAATCACCCAGAAAATTGTTAGTTCTAGTAATTAATTTGTATTTTTAAAACACTTGAGAAGTGGAAGATTTGGGGCTTGGAAAACTGTAGAAACATTTCAAGAGTTCAAGCTATCATCAGAAGAAATGTGAACACATCAGAATATTTCCCTCTTTCATCCTAGGTCTTCAAAAAGGGTAGATAAGAATGCTTACATAATCTCTAACCTGTAACTCTAAACTCTGTACACGTTATATCAGGGCTAAAAAAATAAATCCCAGTTCTAAGTACCAGTTAGTGTAGGTCCCTCTAAGGATTCATTCAATGGGTTTTATTCCAAGATTTAGTAAAAACAACCAGTGATGGTTGAACTACCATAAACAGATGTGATCAAATAAGTCAAGGCTAGATACATCATCTCACAGCTTCCATATCAGATTGGATTTCCATTAGAGCAAAACTCACCAATTGATAGGGTAATTGCATAAGACCAAGTAAGTTGTTTCTTTTCCTGTTGGATTGCCAACACTCTTAAATCTTAATTCAAAGCAATTTTGCAGATTCTTATATCCTCTAGACGTCAGATTTCTAGGCTCCTTAGTATTACACTGCCATACAGAAAGGGTATATAGGAGCAGGAATTCTTTTCCAGTCTTCGAAAATATTCTCAAAATATTGCATCTTTAAGCTGTTTTAGGAGATTTTAGTCTTAAGCTAATTAGTTAATTTCTGGGATAGTCACAAGTCTGAAACATAATTGTTTTTATGCCAGACAAAAGGCTCATCATGAAACAAAACCAAAAACTTAACTTCAGATCCTGATAAACTGGGTCATGTTTGCGGTGCTGTAACACAAAGAATAATGAGTCCCTTAAAACAAACAAACAAACAAGCAAAAAACCAGCCCAAAACCCAAACAAAAACAAAAACCACCAAAAAAAAAAACACCAAAAAACAAAACAAAAAAAAACCCAAACAAAACCCCCCAACACTTGAATAAATTGCTCATTTTCAAGAAAATACATGCAAACTGGACTTCTGTGTTGATTGAAGATAACAAAGGAATGTCCTGTACAGGATACTTAAAGTGAATTTTCAAGGGAAAGGAAAGCTTTCTGACCGGGTTGCCAGTACCTTGCAAGGATTCCGTGTTCTCTACAAGTGAAAATCTCAGACATAATTGTTTAACAGATTAGAAACACCTAGCTAGATAGGAATGTTGCAATCCTATTTTCCAGAGGAGACATGAACCTCTAGTGGCAAGCAGGTACCCAGCCCTGCAGGGTCAGAACTGAACATAACCCAACATTCTTTGTTTCCCAAATAAATGAGAGATAAATGATACTCTCAACAGTAAGGTTAGAAGATATAAGCAAAGGTTTTGTCTGAAAGTTTTGCATACATATGAAAGAAGTAATTAGGCCCTTTCTTAACCACTCTCAGGTTAAATTGAGAATGAAAACCACCCCTGCCCCTGTACTACACAAATATATATGTGACAGTGTATAAATCTTAGTGTTCAGTAGCATAAGAATCGTCTTATATTTCTAAATCATGAGCTAAAAATTTTCCTGAAATATGGAAAAAACCACATGACTTTTTCTGGGGTCTTGCTGTAGACTGAGATAGAGATGACTGGGGACTAGCACATAGAGCAAGGCTATTTTATTTTGTACCATCATGTTTCCAGACACTTGCCTCCAGGTTGCATAGATTTCTTTTTAGAGCTCTTGTTTTTTACTTGCTTCATGCATATTTTTAACTGCACGGCTGTATGAATACAGTTAGGTTCTTTGTGCTACATCATAGTGCCCGAGTGGTGTAATTAAACACATTCTGCCCCTTGCAAATGCTTCAAAGTCAAAACAGAAGTATCAATAGTGTCATGCTCTTGGAACTGAGTGATGGACGGGAAGCCAAACAAGGCACAATATTACAGGGGCTGCAATCCTGAATTAATAAATATTCAGGTGTTCCTGAACTCTTTGATTTTTCCCTCAGCTATGTCAGTGTAACATATTAATTTGAAGTGGGACTTAATGTGCCAAGTGAAACAGGAGTGGTGCATTTACATAAATAACAGTCAACTAAAGAGAAAAAAACTCAACTTTTTTTTCTCAAAACAGGCAATTATTAGAAAAGAATATAATTATATGTATTTATAGAGGAGGAAAATGCTCATTTTTACAAAACCAGTCTTCAGAAAATTCTTTCAAATGATGCTGTTGTTACAAATATTGTTTGTATTGTGGTAATGCTGTAGAAGTTTCAGCTCCTGTCTAGCAATGTTATGGTTTTCGTAACAAAGCAGTGTTAGGATGGGTTAATTGAACGGTTCTTTGCGCTTAACTTTTGCATTTAAACCTGGGAGAAAGCAGAGGTATGCTAGAAGTAGAGGATGATAGGAATTGATATTATGAGTCAAGTGAAAGTGAGAGTCCACAAAAATGATAGTTCATGGAAAAATGGAAAGGGAAAATGGGAACTATAGATTTTGGTGCAGAAAAGTTAAAAGAAGCACATAATGCTTAGATTAGCATAGATTACAGAGTGAAAAAAAGAAAGCTAAGCATTTGCTTCTTGTAGCAAAATTCTGACTCATATAAGCAGAGCCACAGAAGAAGGTGCTGCAAAACCCAAAACACAGTATGATAAAAGTCTGGAGGAGAATTTTAGCCATATGGCTACTTGGGAAAGAAATACCCATAATGCCCACAACTTATTATTATACTCACAAAAGCATCAGGTTTTTGAGCAGATTCCAGATATGAAAATTTAGAAATCGAATAAGAATGTCACAACCACATTATAGATTTGAGTGATAGGCCGGATGGTAGTACTATCAGTGCTAGTCAAAGAATAGAGAAAAGGAAAAAGAAAAAAAAAAGAGGTTTTATATTAGAAAAGAAGGGAGCAGAGAAGAGAAGCTGATCTGCAAGTTGTTGTCATAGAGATAGTCACTAAATTCAGGCTTATAGATTAGATCAAATTTATAGCAAAAATTTACAGGAATTGCCTGAAGAACCGTTAAATTTCCTTCTGGTGCTGCACAGGTACAAGAAACAGTGATAAATACTGAAGATGAATCAGTTGATGACAGGGTAATGTAAGCAAATAAAGAAAAGGAAGAGCATAAATAATTTTGGATGGAGATTAACAATAGTTCTGAAATTTGTTAAAGAGAAACAGTTTTAATAAAAATTGAGTCAAGTAACTGAAAAAAAAAAACCACAGGGAGCTAAACTGAAAAAGTTTTAAAGTGCAGATGGAAAACCTGACATAGATATCTGCAAGAGTTTTAAATTAGCTGGTAGATGAAAATAAGAAAGTAAGGTAATTAAGATATAGTTGTATAGTATTTGTACAATTCTATTTGTAAAACACTGATAATATTAGCTACGAGGTTCCCTTTCAGTGGAGTTAAAACATATAGGTATCATATAGCATACCAAGTAACAATCATCACTAAAAGTACACCACCATGATTGAGCACTCAGATGTAAAAACATTTGGTATGACTCTATCCAGGTGAAATTAATGAATTAAGTGAAAATATGTAAGAACATGATATCTGAATATACATGTGTATTATATAATCTTTTTTTTTTGTAGACTATTATAATCTCTGAACATTTTTAGAGCAATATATTCAATAAGAAAAAAATCCCGGTAAGTTTAAGGTCATGAAAAACTGATGCAATGTAATAGAAACAGTCAGAATATACTTGTGATTTAATACTTTCCAATACTCCAGCTTGAAGTCTCTGACAGTGATTCCAAATCTAGAAACCCAACAATTACAAAACATGTGCAGTATTGCCTTCCCAATGGTTTCTTAATAACCTACCCGAAATAAACGTACACAGGATATTTATTGTTATGTCACTATATGTTGACATACATCTGAAACACACAGCTTCCTGTTTAGCAGCAGACAAAAAGGTCCAAAAAATATTTTGCGTCACTGGGAAGAGTGTGGAGAACAAGACAGAGAAGACCATGTTGCCCTATAGGAGTCCTTACTGCACCAACGTTTTCAGTGCTCTGCGCAGTTCTGATCTCTGCATCTCAAGAACAACATAGAGCAGCTAAAATTTACAGAGACAAAACTAAAATGGTCAGATGATAAAACAACTGCCCTGTGAGTTGAGGCTGAAAATATCTGAATTCTTCATTTAGGACAAAACATGACACAGTATATGATCAAGGTTTACAAAATCATGAAAGCAGCTGAGGTGAGTGACACTCACTGAATTCTACAATAACTAAGGTTTAATTATTGAAACTAGAAGGAATCAATTTAAAACAGTAACTAGAAAGTCCACAGCACCTAACTAAATTCTCTAGTGTGAATAAAGTTGTAGATGAGGTATCACTGGATTCGAATATACCTTAGACGAGCTCATGGAAAATTGGTCCAAAGAAGCTAGGCAGGGATGTAACTTCCAATATCCACAATGCAAGAGCTGTAGACATTGCAGAGGCAAGTACTACAGACCACAGAAAATGGCTTGGACTGAGAGAGCACCTCCTACTGTCACTGACTAGCTGAATCACTGTAGTTACCCAGAGGGTCATGTCTGCAGTGTTTTTATTTTTTAACAAAACACAACACACACACACAGATGGTATCACTAAATCTACAAACTGACAGATTTTTGTTGTTCTAGCTGTGCTCTCTATGCAACTCCAATGTCCTTTCTTTCTGACATGGTGAATTGCAAAAAGACCCATCCTTTCACAATTCTGATTAAGACTAGCATAACCTGACTCCTGTTTTCTGAACTCTCTCAGTCATCCTCTTGGCTTGATTTCTGGTTGGTTTTGTTTATGATGAGAGTATGCAAAATGGCATTAGCAGAATAGGCCTTTGCTAAGCTCACCTGTTATAAACTCATTCCACACCTCTTCCTACACAAAAAGGTTATCATCTGCACTACTTAGAAGTAGACTGCCACATCATTTCTGATTCCTTTACTATAGAATTCCCCTAGTAAAAAAAAAAATTGAATCAACTATTCCTGAAAGATTTTGAATCTTCATCAATGATATTCAGATGGGGGTTGTTTTCTGCTGCATTTTTGTACTTATGCTTTCACAAGGTAATTCTACCTGGTTTATTTGGCTTCTTTGTTTTTCCAGCTTGACAACAGAGCACAGTTTTAACACTTGTTTTAAGGAATCTTCTTCTATTTATTTTGCCTTATCTCATTGCTGATCATTTTTGTCAAGGATTCAATAGATCAGCTTTTACAATCTTCTTTTCCAGTGATTTAGAAACTGTGGTGGTCAAGGCCATTAATCAGGCCAAAACATGCACTGATATTGTACATTTTTATGTTCATCCACATATAAATTTGTGTAATTTTTTTTTTTAAATTTTGTTGAGAAGAAAACATTCCCTCTTGATACCTGTAACTTGATCCTGAAAATTCATATGCAGGTATTGGTGGTTGCACTCAACCTAACCTAATAGCCAGTCTTTCTTTATTTGAATGTTTTTCTAAAAAAATATTGTAGATACAAAAATAAGAAATTAAAGGAACTATTATCCTGTGATATGAAGTGTTATCGTTTAAAAGTCCTAAAACTAAGTTTATATGTTTAAATCTTTGAAATCGCACAAAGCATTAAATCGTATACATTATTCTGTGTTTGCTTCTGGTGTTGTGCCTGTGAAGGACTGGCAATTCTCTATGGAGGCCTGTAGAAATGTAGGACTAAAAGGAGGAAAGATTTGCAGCTTTCTGAATTTCAGAACAAATGCCATCTGGACTAATTTGTGAATCCAGCAACACTGCTTCAGTTCAGCTCAATACACAGGGAAACATCTGAGAGGGAGTATTCTTATAGAGATGAAAGCAATTGACCTATCACTAATTTGTATGCTTTAGGAGCCCTCTAATATTTTTAGGAGATTCTCTTCAATAGGTTACAGCATGTTTGATTAAGGTGGTACAAAACATTTTCTCACTGGAAATAAAGTCTCAGCTTTAAACATATTTATTTGTCCATTTGTCTTCTGATTTTGGGCAGAGAGAACAGGTCAGTATGCATGGTGCTGTGTGGATTGCATCAGCTATTAATCGCATCTGCTTGGGTGTTGCTACCATCTCTTTAAAATATCACTGTCCTTACCAGTTAGCCCACAGCCTACATTTCCCCCAAAAAGCATGAAGCCAAAACTTTCTGGGCACTAAATAGTAGCTGTACTCTTCCTATCACCATCTGTTGGTTTTGGGCACAATGCAATATCCCATACTTCCAGTAGTTCACATGTGCTTCTGTTGTCAATCCTGGCCATACTAAATTTTTCCTATGGTTTGGGAAATTACCTAATAAAACATCCAATTGTATTATGCCACATACATTCATCCACTTTATTTAACACAAATATCTGATAGTTTTAAAATAAACTTTTAAATTAAAATTGTTAGGGGATATTCAGATGTTGCTTATTGCAACAACAGTTTTAATTGTTCCTGATTTATAAAATGCAGTGGTAGCCTAAAGAAGAAAAATAATACTCTTATAACAGGAAAACAATCTGAATAATTCAGATGAAAACATTCTTGCTGGTTAGTTCTTATGTCAAGAATGAATCTCTGCTATTCGCTAACAGGAAACAAGCAAGAGGTACCTCATGTGAAGTGGAAGAGAACATATTTCACAGGAGTGAATTCCATTAAAAATCTAAATTTCTTGACAAGGCACCTGGGCAGACTTTGACTGACAACACATTTCATTACCCATTTCCTGTGGGAAAGCAGTCTTTTTTTTGACTGAAAATTAAAATGATTTCACAGAATCATGGAATAAATTAGGTTGGAAAGGACCTCTGAGATCAAGTCCCACCTATGACTGAACACCACTGTGTCAGCTAGACCATGGCATTAAGTGCTATGTCCAGTCTTTTCTTAAACACCTCCAGGGAAAGTGACCCCACTACCTCCCTGGGCAGTCCATTGCAGTGTTTAATCACCCTTTCTGTGAAGAGATTCCTCCTAATGTCCAGCCTAAACCTTCCCTGGAACAGCTTGTGATTATAAGCAGGAGCAGCAGCAGCAACATCTCTCATGTTTAGAGATTTCTGGGGGCCTCAGTGGTGCACTTTAGGACTTCACACAAAATGGAGCTGTCTACTGAAGTTTCATTTAGCAATTGCCCAGCAGCATGAGTGCTGAAGCTCAGTAAAAACCTGTTTCTGGTCCTCAAGGATATTTCTTCCTGGGGGGAGGACTTTTTCAGACTCCTGTCTAATGCCTTCTCCAGCCTGCTCACCACACCAGGATGACTGTCAAATCTACCATGCCAATTTCTTGTTGTCTGTGAATTTGCTTAGGGTGCATTTTGTCCCATCATCCAAGTCATTAATGATACTTCATATAAGTTCTACAGAACATAGAAAAGAAAAAGACTCTTGGCACTTGGAAAGCACCAACAGGATTCACCAGACCCGCCAGTGTCACTGGGGCACCACCTGTCCCCACAGAGAACCTCTCCTGAGCATCTACTCCCAGTTCTCTCAGCCCTTGGTCCCAGAGACATCACTGCAGGGCTGACCTCCATCTCCCCAAAGCCCAGTCCTGCCCAGCCTCAGACCCTGCTGAGCCAGTTCTGACACATCAGCTGATGTTCTGGTGCCCTGTCCCCATGGCACTGCTCAGCCATCACAGGCTCTGGTTCCCCTCTCAGAGCCTGAGCCTGACCTTCACCTGCACACGGACATCCCATCCATCACTGCCCCACTGGCCCTGCCTGGCCATCACTGAATCGGGTCCTAGCTGTACCATTATCGACTGAGTCCCTGGCCTGACCTCACACCTGCTCCATGACTGTGGTACTGCACTATGATCTGGGTTGCTGTCTGGACCTCGTCATCACCTCCAGATCTGGTCTGCCGGCCTTGCTCAGGGCATCTCCTCCCTGCCCCCTCAGTGAGCACCACCTGCTCCTGCTGCTTCCCAGCAAAGCCAGAAACTGACTTCATAGGCTCCTGTTACTGCTAAAACAGGCAAAATTTCCACGTATAATTCAAGGGTGAATCTGCAGCACTTCCCTACTCTGGAGGAAGAAATTCACAATTCAGCAGGTGATTTAAATGGTTCATTCAAAACAAAACAAATTACTTCCACCATAAGATTTTTTGGAAAAGTTCCATTCTTATGGCAGATTTCTTCTTGCAAGAGTCAGCAATTTTCAGAGGACTGTTCAAAAATAGGCCAGTTTTTTACATTGCACAGATTTTATTATTCTCCCTCACTTAGGCTCAGAATTACTCTAAATATACTTACACTTTTAAAATTCAGTGAAAGGGAAAAAGCAAATAACAGAAGGAAATATTTAAGAAAGGGTTTAGACTAGAAATCCAAAGACAACTTCATTTAAAATAGTAATTATTGCTATGCTGTTTTAAAGAGGGCAAAATCTCCATTTGATTGCAACAAAGTTGTTTGATTATTCTTATAACTATACCCTTCTTCTTTCCTATGTATTTTTTTCATCTCACATGCTTCCCAGAGGTGCTACTATTAAAAAGATTAGCTGATTAGCTGTGGCAAAACACCAATTTTACATCTTCTTGGTGATAAAGGACATGAAAGTAGTCTCTGAAGCCTCTTTGCCTGTAAGATCTTTCCCTGTAAGATCAATCAGTGGGAATCCAGGGTTTCTGAGATGAGAAGGAAAGTCCAGAACAAGAAAGACAAGAATAAGAGGAGGAGCAGATTAGAGAACATTTAAAGAAATAGATGTACTTAGGTTTATAGGACTTGATGGGATGCACCCACAAGTGCTGGGTGAGCCAGTCAGTGTTTTTCATAGGCCACTCCTGAAATACACAATAGACAAGGAGGTTATTGGGAATGGTCAGCAGGGACTTCTGAAGGAGAAATCCTCCTTAACCAACCTGATAGGCTTCTATGTTGAGAGGAACAGCTAAGGGAATGACAGAAGACAGTGGAGGTTTTTTATCTTGATTTCAGCAAGTCTTTCTACACTACCTTGCCTAGTACTCTCATGAACACAATGATAAAGTACTGGCCCCATAAGTGGACAGTAAGGTGGACTGAAAACTGACTGAACTGCCAGACTCAAAGGCTTGTGATTAGTGGCAATGTAACCCCAGTTGGAGGCCAGTCACTAGTGGTGAAGTCCAAGAGTTGATACTGGGGCCAACAGTGTTTAAACAGGTTCATATAAGAAATTATTTTCAAAAGTAAGAAAAACTTTTTTACTGTGATGGTAGTTGAAAATGAACAAATTAACAAGACAGCTCTCTGAGTCTCCATCCTTGGAGATATTAAAAATGTGACTGGACATGACCCCAAGCTGTTGGCTGTAGCTGACTCTATTTAAACAGTGGTGCTGTACAAAATTATCTCAATAGGCCTCTTCAAGCCTCAAAAATTCTCTGTTCCTGGGTGGATTTACAATATATGCACAGATTTCTTCCTGTTTTCCAGAAAAAGTAAACACTGACATCAAAAGTATGTTTAAATTGATTAATTGTCAAGAAATGGTGAAGAATGTAGAATGCAAACCATTTTTGGACTGGATGAAATTATAAAAATCTCGTTCTGTCATATATGTCAAAATCCTACCAGTGGATTAGTTTTAAGATGTTCTGAAACATGGTTGACTTTCCCATATTTTTTTCCTGAATAAATGTATAATCTGGTATTGTAAATAACTAGCTATGTTGATCAGTCTGTTGTTGTAAATAACTATTTCTGGTTTTAAATTGTTGTTGCATTTTGTTTGTTTGTTTGTTTATCATCTATTGTAGAAATGCTACATGTTTTTTCCAAAGACTTGGAAATACCAAGACGTGGTTCAGGGATTTTCTTGTCCTTAATACAGTGAAGACTTCTTGTTACACTGTTTCCAATGAAGAATAATACTTCATCAAGGCTGCATTCTGAATAATGTAAAAGTACCTCAGGAAAAGAACAGTTTCATAGTATATATGTGCTAAAGAAAAAAGGATAGAGGAGGGGAGGGGACTTTATTCTATTTAATATAATGAATTGTTATAAGAAATTATATTTACTAAAATGAAGAAGGGGTCGTGTAAAATGACAATTCTTTCCTACATCCATCATCACAGTTTAAATACAAACCTTCACCAACAGACTTCTACCACACTTTTAAGTACTCAATAACTCTCTCTATAATATGTATAATGTATATATTATATATATTATATCATTCTGGACTATCAGACACACTTATACAAATTTTATTTGTTTTCTCCTGCCCTCTCAGTAGAATATTGCCATAAAAATACTTACCTGTGCAACTGGTAGTAATTTTTCAGTCAGACATTAGAATTTCCTGCTCTGTTAATTGTTCAGAATAAGAGGTAAAAAATCATGACCTATAGTTTGCTGTTATTCAGTACTTACTAAATGTAACTGTGATTGGTTAGATTTACATTGATCTCCACATATAAGGAAAGTAGATTCTAATTTGTTCCTATTATAATTCCAGGTTTATGCTGAACAATAATTTCCAGGACAGACTGTAATATTTATTCTTTATTGGGTTTAAAATTTACTAAAAGAATTGGTCATGAGATGGAATTGTAAATTATACTGGCTCATCAGTTACTTTCATACAATTGGATATTTCTTCATTAAAGTGGTCTCAGTGATGGTTGCTGGTTGATGACAGAAACAACATGCCTAAAGAGGAATATTTCCTGTCCTTTTTTAAAGGGAGAAAAAGAAACTGCTTAATTTTAAAAGAACCTAATTTTTTGATTCAGAATCTTGAATACGTAGATAACTTGAAGACATACAATCAGGATGTAAGTGCAAGATAGCAAGCTGCTTTGTTAGAAGAATAGATTTAGTTGTGATTTATGTTGATTTCTAGCAAATACGAAATTACTCATGGTCTCTCAGAAACAAGGCAGTGAGATGTATGCTAATAACTTCAGTAACTTTCGGGTAAGAATTACAACATCTGTTGAAATTTGCAAGAAAACAAGAACACCTTAAAGCATCTCTTTTGGTGAAAGATCTACAAAGAAATGCAAACACAATGAGCAGGTGAAACAAGAACATCTGTACTGACCACTTAAAAAGGAAAAGATAGTGCAGTGGCCATTGGTAATGTGTTGCCTTGAGCTACAAAGCTGTATAGCTTACTTATACCACTTTTTCAAACATATGCCCAACTTTGACCATGTTCATCATAATGGACTCTGGTAAACTCAGAAATGCTCATCTTCTCCATGTTGAATTATGTTAATGCTAAGTCAGAGGGAAGGCCAATAAGACAGATATACTGGTGGGAATCTGTTACCGACCGCCAAGCAGGATGAAGAGTTAGATGAAACATTCTATAAGCAGCTGGGAGAAGTCTCTTGATCACTTGCCCTCATTCTCATGGGGGACTTCAACTTACCAAGTGCTTTCTGGGAATACAATATAGCTGAGACAAAACAGTCAAGAAGGTTCCTGAAGTGTGCGGAAGATAATTTCCTGATGCAGATGGTGAGGGAGCCAATCAGGAAAGGTGCCCCACCGGACCTGCTGTTTGTGATATGGTGGTTGGAGGCTGTCCTGGGCACAATGATCACAAAGTGATCAAGTTTTCAGTTCTCAGAGAAGTAAGGAAAGGGGTCAGGAGAACTTCCATCTTTGACTTCCAGAGGACAAACTTTGGCCTGTTTAGGAGACTGGTTGAGAGAGTACCGTGGGAGGCAGTCCTGAATGCTAAAGAAGTCCTGAAAGGCTGAACCTGTTTTATGAAGAAAATTCTAAAGATTTCTCAGTGGTGAGGCTCCCCCAATCATTCAAAACTTTTTGCTATATACACATTTTAGCAAACAAAGGAATTAATGTTCATTGGCTACCAAGTCCTTTTATTTTATTGGTTGAATTATTCCCTCACTGCTAATGTCAATGAGTCCATATACTCAGTCTTTCTCTTCTTTTGAGTCGGTGGGTTTTTTGGCCTGGTGGGCTGTAAGTCAGTGGTTATGACCTCCTCTTGCCAGAATTACCTTTTACCTAGTTGGATTTCATCACAGTTGCTGAGTTGGCTTTCCTTGTGGCCTATAAATTCTGCATTCTTTGTGCCTATTATCAGTAATACATTCTTCTCCCTCAGCTTCGTTGAACTCCTCCTAGGTCCAAGATAACACAGAGACAATAGTACCACCTTTATCTTATCTACTGTCCAAGTTCCAGGTATCCACAGAGGAATATTTGAGGGGGGGGGGCTTTGGTGGTTATTGATGGTTGCAGATGGCATATGTCCCACAACTTGATCTTTGTTTGACCAGTGATATGTGTACGTGCAGTTGTTTCTTCACACAGTTTGCTACTGTGGGAATTTTTGTTCAGATGTGTTACTCAGGATGTGCTAACCAGACCTTGCCTCTGCCAGGCCTGGACTTAGTGCCATTCCATCATGCCATTCTGTGCCTATTTCATGGCAAAGTCCTTCCGTGATCTTAAAAGTGTTTGAGACAGGCAGCTGTGCTCTTTAATCCTTACAGTCAGGGGAAATGTAATGACAAGGGATGAGGAAAAGGGCTGAGGTACTTAATTGCCTTCTTTGCCTTAATCTTAGTAAGACTAGTAGTTATCAAGGTACCGAGTGCCCTGATTTAAAAGACAGAGACAGTCCCCATAAGTCATGAGGGAAAGGTCAGTGACCTGCTATGCCACTTAGACCCACACAAGTACACGGGATTCACCCAAGAGTACTGAGAGACCTGGTAGAGGACCTCTCCAAGCCACTTTCAATCATTTACCAGCAGTCCTCGTCAACCAGGGTGGTCCCAGGTGACTGGAAGATGTCAAATCTGACACCCATCTACAAGAAGGACAATCTGGGTAACTACAGGCCTGTCAGTTTGATGTCAGTGTGGGAAAGACTGTGCAGCAGAACACCTTGAGTGACATCATGAAATACATACAGGACAACCAGGGGATTGTCCTAAAAGGTAGGTCCTTCTTGATCAACCTGAACTTCTTCTATAAGTAGCACATTCAGTGGATGAGGGAAAGGTTGCAGATGTTGTGTAAAGCCTTTGACATTGTTTTCAACAGCATTTTCCGGGAAAAACTGGCTGCCCATGGCATGGGTGGATGCACTCTCTGCTAGATAAAATACAGGCTGGATGGCCAGGCCCAGAGAGTGGTGGTGAATGGATTTACATCCAGTTGGCGATTGTGCTTTCCCATGGCTCACTATTGGGTCCAACTCTGTTTAATACCTTTAGCACCAACATGGACAAGGGGATCAAGTGCATCCTTAGTAAGCTGACAAAAAACACCAACTTGGGGGGGAGTGTTGATCTACTGGAAGGTAGGAAGGGTCTACGGAGGGTTCTAGACATACTGGATCTGTGGGCTGAGGACAGCTGCATGAGATTCAGTACGGTGAGTGTCAAGTCCTGCCCTTGGGTCAAAACAACCCCATCCAGCTCTACAGGGTGGAGGATGAGCAGCTTGGGAGCTGCTCAGTAGAGAAAGACTTGGGGGTACTGGTTAACAGCCAGTTGGATATGAACCAGCTGTGTGCCCAAGTGACCAAGAAAGCCAATGGCATCCTGGCTTGTATCAGCAATGGTGTGACCAGCAGCATTAGGTCAGTAATCATTGCCCTGTACTCGGCACTGGTGAGGCCACACCTCAAGTCCTGTGTCCAGTTCTGGGCCCGTTACTATAACAAAGACATTGAGGTGCTGGAGCATGTCCAGAGAAGGACAATGAAGCTGATGAGGGGTCTGGAGCACAAGTCTTATGAGGAGTGCCTGAGGGAGCTGTGGTTATTTAGCCTGGAAAAACAAGGCTCAGGGGGATCTTATCACTCTGTACAAATACCTGAAAGGAGATCGTAATAAGGTGGGTGTCAGTCATTTTTCCCAAATAACAATTGAGAAAAAATGTCCTCAAGTTGCACCAAAGAATGTTTAGAATAGATATAAAGAAAAATTTCATCACAGAAACTGTTGTAAAGCATTGGAACAGACTACCCAGGGAAGTGGTGGAGTCACTGTCACAGGAAATGTTCAAAAAACGTGGATATGGCACTTGAGGACATGGTTTAATGGTGAACATGGTGGTGGTGTTAGCTCAGTGGTAGGACTTGATGATCTTAAAGGTTTTTGCAACCTTAACAAATCTATGATTCTATGATTTGAAGTCCATCTCCTTGCCAACAACATTGATTTGCAGGTAGCAGCAGAGGGAAACTCTTCTGCCACATTACGGAGAGCAAAGGAGCTACACATCCTTCAATAAGTCATTTGACAAGGTATTCTTCTGAGGATACTCTTGATCTCCAATGTTCACTAATTGGGTCTACAAGAAGATTTATTGTTAACTCTGAATGATTGCACAATTATTCTAAACAATAATGACAGAAACCTGACAGCTGACCCATAGCTGCATTAATTATTCCTCCAAGTACAACAGCATCTGTTGTGGTGTAAAATCAGAGTGTTTTACTCAGACTCTTTTGCTGGTAATTAGGGGCAGTGCCCTTTGAAAAAGATGTGACCACCTTCCTAAGCTGTGCAGTAATGATTGCAATAGAGGGAGGCAATATGAAGGCTTTAGTCATGAATAACTAACTGAAGCCCTTAATTTCACTAGGACTCTAATCATGCAATTTCTATTGCATGAGAAGGTCAGCACGTTAGTATTCTTCACTCTCACAGGACTCTGCTACAGAGTCCTGCGTGTCAGACAGTTTTGCATTAAAAAACCCCACCTTATTCATATCTTCTATCTTTCCTTCATTCTGCTCTAGCATTTGAGACCATTTCAAACAAAGAAGACAAAATAAAGAATTGTTGCAGAATTCAAAAACGAGAATGTCTTTCAGAGATGAAATATTAAACCCATCGTGACACAGAGCAGTGTGAGGCAAATTGCTGAAACCCGCTTTTGTTCATTAATTTTCTAGGATACTTAGTAACAATAAAGGACTGAAAGTTTCTATACCTTGTTAAACTTGTTGGTTTTTTTCATGTGTAATATTCCTGTTCCTTGATTACAGTAGGTCTTTTTCTTCAGTGGGACATCCAACTTTGAAACTAATACATTACTTGTTAAGTATAAAGTTTGATGTGATAAACACCAATTCCTGTAATTTAGCTACCACTTATTTTTATTCTGTACTTCTACTTTTACTTGTACTTATTTCTATATTGTACTTCTATTTTCTCACTGAATTCTGACTGAAACTGCTTGGTTGATATTATTTATTTACCCTCTCAGTAAATATTTATTTACCATGGACAGTTTAGGTTAAAAAGAACTACACCCACACTGCTGCCCCAATGTCTAACTTTTCCTGCAGGTCTAGGATTTTATGAAGTAATGGAAGGGAATAGATTTCAGTGCCCATGCAGATCCACTTTCTGAACAAGATTATGGCACTGGTCAAAGAGGAATTGGTATAGTCACTGCATAGCCTTGTACATGAAGGAACAAGAAAAAACAGGATCATTAAGGCAGGAAAAGACCTCTAAAATCATTGAGCAAATTGTCAAGCTAGCATCCCTGTGTTCAACACTAAATCATATCCTCAAGTGCCACATCCGTACATTTTTTAACAGTATGGTGACTCTGACACTTCCCTGGACAGCATGTTCCATTGTCTACTGGGCAATTCCATTTTTCATGATTAGCGTGTTGTTATAATAATATCATGCTCATGAACAAGAGGGATCAAGAGTATAATTTTGCAATACTTTTTCATAAAGCATAAAATATATCAAACACTGTATTTCTCTGAAAAGAAATCACAGTTCTTAAAGAGAAGGAGCACAGTGAAATAGGAGGATGTTATATAGTCTGCAACAACAGCAAGTTTGAAGGACAAATGGGCTGACTGAACAACAGTCAAGAGTCAACAATGTCAATCATTTCCCAAGACTTGGTGGATTTGTCAAATAACTGCAACGTAATCCTCAACCTATACAGAAACTACAATAGATTCTTTAACTTTTTCTACATAATGGCTAATGTTCTACAGTAAACATTGTAGTCTCATGTTCAATTAAATGCATGGAAGTTTTTCTACTGCTTTGCTTGTAAGTAAATGAGGTTTGAAACACTGTGTAGTCGCATATACCTGTGCAATAATAATTTACCAATTTTCCTGTGTTATCTTCATGTATTGATTTAGGAAAACCACACTCAAACTGCTTGAACTTTTGTGTGTGTGTTTTATGAAATAAGAATGTTTATTTTACATAGCTATGTTAAATTTCTCAACAGTGGAAATAGTAGTATGAAATAGTATCACACAAGAGACTGATCCAGTGTTAACGGCCTCAGCACTCCCCTACTCCAGGGACAATCCCACTACCTACCTTCACCTATTCTCTTTATGAAGTTGTGGGATAGGATCTGCTTCCAAGTGACTAAGAACTCTCAATTTGTCAATTTGTCTTTTTTAAATTTGACCCTGTTACACTACAGAAAATAGAGCTAATATCTTGCAGATCACTCTACTGTTTTAAATATAATTGGTGACCTCATGTAGTTGTGAGAAGATCATGTAATTTCTGTGAGCTTCAGTAAGCTACATTCTTTCATCTACATTCTGATATACCAATCAGGAATGTTAAAATATTTGACAGAAAAGAACTTGAACACCACTGAAAATAAGTGGTTTGAAAAGACTGCAAGATCAGAGGAAAAAAAAACATAGATAAGAACTAAAGGAAAGAATTAAACAGATTTTTTTTTCAGGTCATTGTTTTCAAATGGCCATGAAGACTTAAATATAAGTTGCACTACTCAAATCATAACTGGATTATATTGATCCCATACAGAGCATCAGCCAGGCATAATAAAGAATTCATTGTTCATGTCAGTGTTTGTAGAGTTTCCTGCAGAGTATCATTTCATTATGTGAAGAATAGAACAGCCGGTGTTAAGGATATCTTCTTTCCCACACAGCAGAAAAATTTCATTTTCATGAACTGCTGATACATGTGCATGTATCTTGTCCAGGGCATCTGGACAAGATTCTCTTGATTCCAGCCACACAGACTCAGAATAAATCAGCTTCCCACTGTGGCCTTTTTCCAGGAATCCATTTTTTTTCCTTTCACAAGCGTTGTGTAAGGAATTTGCTCTTTCTAGGACCTAAAATTTCCTATTTCACAAAGAAAGAATCACTGACTTTATTATTTGTCAATGACAAAGTAAATTAAGTTTGGAGGAGGCTGCAGGATGACCTTGTTTCCTTTGAACCAATGTCCTACTCACTACAAAGTTTGTTTGAAAAAAACTATGCTGTCTGATTTCCCAACATGGAAAAAAGTGCAAAGCACAATCCAAGATTTTGCAATTGATGGGCTTCTGTAACATTCTTGGGTCACTAGTTAAATCTGACATCTAAGAAACACAGATCCTTTAGATCCTTGTTTGGATCTAAATAAGTTGCTCCAGCAACTAAAAACTATTAATTCACATTGCATCAAGATTGCATCACATTGGTCAAGATTTCCCTTTACAATGTAGAAGAAATCAAATCATATCTGCCATCCACAGTGATAACCTCCAAGAATGCATCTTGCTGACTGCCTGTTACTATCACTCTAACTCAAAAATAAACACAGACAAGATTATGTCCCCAGAAGCAGTGCTGCCAGTAGCTGCATAGTTACAGTCATCAAAGTGAAAACCAGAAGAATAAATTCTACTAAAAAATGAGAGGATAGGAGAGAAATTGAGTAGTTTGGTTTGAAGGAGGAAGTAGGAACATATATATTTTCAGGGAGGAATTTCTGAAAGGTCTCAGCACAAGGACAGGAATGTATGAATAGCTCTGGAAGTCCTGAGATTGTTCATTACTAACAGCATATGACAGGAGAAATATCACACTACATACTCCCAGTTTTACGTTCCGTCCTGAGGCAAAAGTGACTGGCACAGAAAAAAATCATAGACTTATAGAATCATTAAGGTTGGAAAAGACTTCCAAGATTATCAAGTTCAACCTTTGACCAAACACCACATCAACCAAGCCATAGCACAAGTGCCACGTCAAGTCATTTCTTGAACATTTCCAGGGATGGTGACTCCACCACTTCCCTAGACAGCCCATTCCAACACTTAACCACCCATTCAGTGAAGAAATTCCTTCTGATGTCCAACCTGAACCTCCTCTGGCACAGCTTGAGGCCATTTCCTCTTGTCCTGTTGCTGATTGCCTGGGAGAAGAGGCTGACTCTCACCTGGCTACACATTCCTTCCAGGTAGTTGTAGAGAGCACAGAGGTCCCCCTCGAGCCACTTTTCTCCAGGCTAAACAACCCCAGCTCCCTCAGCTGCTCCTCGTAAGACTTACTCTCTAGACCCCTTACCAGTTTTTTGCCCTTCTCTGGACATGCTCAATGTCTTTCTTGTAGTGAGGGGCCCAAAACTGGACATAGGATTTGAAGTGTAGCCTCACCAGTGCCAAGTACAATGGGATAACCACTTTCCTGGTCCTGCTTGCCACACTATTGCTGATACAAGGCAGGTCTTCTTGGCCACCTGGGCACACTGCTGGCTCATGTTCAGTCAGTTGTCAAACAGCACCCCCAGGTCCTTTCCTGCTGGGAAGCTTTACAGCCACTCTTCCCCCAGCCTGTAGCACTGCCTGGGGTTGTTGTGGCCAAAGTTCAGGACTCAACTCTTTGCCTTAATTGGACCTCATACCTTTCACCTCTGCCCAACAATCCAGCCTATGCAGATCCCTCTGCAGACCCTTCCCACCCACCAGCAGATCAACACTATTGCCCAACTTGGTGTCATCTGCAAACTGGCTGAGGGGGCACTCGATCTCCTCGTCCAACTCATTGATAAAGATATTAAAGAGGACTGACCCCAACAGTAAGCCCTGGTGAACATCACTAATGCCTGTCTGTCAGGAGTATGTAACTCCATTTACCAACACTCTCTGGGCCCAGCTTTCAACCCAGTAGAGAGGACACCTGTCCAGTGGAGGTTTGGCTAGGCAGATTTTTGGTTTGAATCAAAATGGAATTTATATTAGTGTTTTCCTTTTTCTCACAATTCAGTCTACCATTTCTTGGTACCAGAACAGATACGAGGCACTGTTATAATTTATTTTTCATTGTTCAATTTGAATGAAGCAGTGTACCCAGCTTGTGGTCACTGATGTGGAATCAAATCCTATGCTGAATTAAATCGTAAGGCTGAATGCTTTCCTGTTTGCACCCTTTACAAAACACAACCAGCCATATTTTTGCTTTATTTGTAAAGCAATTGGTATAAGCTATTTGCAAGTGATCAGGGTTCTGGTGGGAAAAAAGAAACACAACAAAACTAAAACCAAAACCTTGGGGCCAATTCAAGAGAAAAATAACCAGCTTTATCCTGCATTTGCTTAAATATTTACATTATACCTGATGTGAAAATATATGTTCAATATATGTAGCTTTTTTTTCTAAAAGCTTCTTTTGGTTGTAAAGTGCATCAATAAATTAACAGTTATTCAAAGCCAAAAGTAAACAGTCACACACAAATAGTATTCTCAACTTTTTCTTTGTTTCTGGGAGCCAAATTTTATTGTCAGCTACACTAATACAAGCAAACCTCAAAAAAATTGTCAGTTTTAGTATACTTACTGTGTATGTTTATCCATAGAGTGCTCCATACACATAAAACATAGAATTTACCTCCTTATTTATTGTAATGATGTAATTGTTGTTTAGGTTTTTTTCTTAATAATATTACCACCAGTTCAGGTCAAGACTTTTTCCTGCAGAACATAAAGATAGCACTTTATTCCCAAAGAGAAGAAAAAAATAATTGCCTTTCTTTATTTGGCCATCATCAAAGAGGGGGAAAACCAGTTTTCTGTGAGGTCATTTCATTCCTTGAAAATTCAAACCTGAAGGGACTTCAGTTATGACAAATCAGAGTAAGTAGAAAGAACAGAAAGATCAGGTGACACGTTTCGAAAACTTGATCTTTTTAAAATCTGTAACATCTGACAGTCCCCAAAGACGTTAACAAGGATGAGAGTTCAGGGTTGGTAATAATAGGAACATGCATTCAGAAAACGACAGAATAAACACTCTATATACACAGAATTATCCATGTATGCTGCAATTTTTTTATGTATCTGAAGCTTATGCACCTCTGTTCACGTCATTTGTACATTTTTCTTAACAGTAACATCATGACAGTGTAAGAGAAATACGTTGAAGCATGGGGCAAAATATTCCTCTACTTGTGTTATGTATGTCTGATGAACACCAGCCCTTGTCACATCATTTAATAGTCACACAAGATAGTAAAAAATACTAGAATCTTTTTCTTTCCAAAAAACAAGGACAAGTTTGGACTTACACTGATTCTCTACACTATTGTGTTATATAGTGCACCTGGCAATTAAATCAGTTGGTTTAATCTGTCAAATAAGGTACTCAGTTCAAAGTACATTACAAATAATGTAAACTCAGTTCAGAGAGTAGCAGGAGGCCATATCCCGAATAGAAAGCAAGGCCTTTACCATCTAAAACCAAAGAGTTATAGGAATGTCAGGATTATATCTTTTAAAAGGTTTGAAGTTCTCCTTTTCTATGTGAAATCACAATTTAAGCAAAATTTACCTCTTAAACACCAAGTATTTTTTAATCGGTTGGGTTTTTTTCAGTGGTTTTATTTGTATTCCTGTAAACAGAATAAAACCATTTCAGGCACTTTCTTTCAGCAGCAGGCCAGATTCATTCCAAAAACCAGTGACACTGGCCAGGTGGATTAATCAGGGGTGTACTTGGGCTTGTCTAATATGGCAGGGAAGAAAATTAAAGGTTTTGGAGTTGACAAAGAAGCTGTTATGTTAGTAAATGTTTTTTCTTTCTTTAGAATGTAAAAATTTATTAATAAACATTAAAATAACCAAACTTCATACAAACATAAAGGCCGTATATCAAAAAGCATTATGCATATATAGACATATTTCATTATAATTTTCAGTAACTATCTTAAAGTCTCAGAATCACAGAATCATCAAAGTTGAAGAGACCTTCAAGATCATCTATCCCAACTGTTAACGCAGCACCACCATAATCACCCATAAACACCATGCTCCACTACCATATCCAGATACCTCCTGGTGTCACTTTTAGAGACGGTGAGTCCACCTCTTTCCTGGGCAACTTATTCCAACACACAACCACTCTTTCAGTGAAAAGTTTTTTTCTAGTATCTAATCTGAACATCCTCTCATGCAACTTAAGGGCATTTACCCTCATCCTTTCACTTGAGGTGTGGCAGAATCGGGCAACCCCCAATTTGCTACTACCTCCTTTCAGGTAGTTGTAGACAACAATGAGGTTCCCCCTGAGCTTTTTTTTCTCCAGGCTAAACAACCTCAGCTCCCTGAGCTGTTCCTGTGCTGGTCTGAAGCTGTTCCTGTGCTTCAGACCCTTCAGCAGTTCTACTGCCCTCCTCCGTACTCACCCCAGAACCTCAATGCCCTTTTTGAAGTGAGGAGGTAGGCCTAAAATTGGATACAGGATTTGAGGTGTGACTTCACCAGTGCCGAGTACAGAGGGACAACGGCTTCCCTAGTCCTGTTGGCCACCCTATTCTTGATACAGACAAGATACCATTGGCTTTCTCGACACCCTAGGCACACTGTTGCCTCATATCCAGCTGACCGTACACCAGCATCTCCATGTTCCTTTCTGATGAGCAGATCTCAAGCTCCTCATTCCCTAGCCTACAGTGCTACATGGGATTGTTGTGACCCAAGTGTGAGACTCAGCACTTGGCCTTGTTAAACCTCATGAACCTCATGGTCTTGGCCTCTCCAGATCCCTTTGCAGAGCTTTACTACCCTCTAGCAGATCAACACTCCCACCCAGCTTCATGTCATCTGAGATTCCCTTGTCCACATTGTCAATAAAGGTGTTAAACAGGACTGGCCCCAGTTCTGAGCCCTAGGGAATCACACTAGTGACTGACATCCAATTAGTGTTAGTTCTATTCACCACCACCACTCTTTGGGCTCAGCCATCCAGTCAGATTTTTACATGCCATCGGTAGCCAACTTCTGCAGGGAAATGCTACTGAAAATGGTATCAGATGCTTTACTGAAGTCTAGGTAGATAGCATCCACAGCCTTTCCCTAATCCACTAAGTGGGTCACTTTGTCATAGAAGGAGATCAGATTGGTCAAGTAGGACCTGCCTTTCATAAACTCATGTTGGCTGTGCCTGATCACCTGGTTGTCCTGTATGTGCTGCGTGATCGCACTCAGGATGATCTGCTGCATAACCTTTCCTGGTACCAAGGTCAAAGTGACAGTCCTGTACTCCCCAAAGCGTCCTTCCAGTCCTTCTTGTAAATGTGCGTTACACTGGTTATTTTTCAGCTGGGACTTCTACAGCTAGCCAGGTAAATGATTGAACATCATGTTGATGTTAGGGGCACAGTGCTGTACTTTTAATAAATTCACTGCTTTTTTACATGACTACAAACATTTTCTCAATGGACTCAGTAGGATATTCTTATAGGTACTAAGTTCTCCTTTGTGACTCTGTGCCAAGAAAAGGAAGGGTTCAATGTACTGTGTGCACATGTTTATAACAAAATGAAAAATTTAAACATACATAATTAATATCATATGTGGAGGTGTGTATGGATCATCCTGAAAAATATTTGAGCGGTGGAATTTACAATACCAAGCTAAAGAAAAGTACTTTCTTAGCCTGCTTCTCCTTACTGCTTTATAATTAAGCAGTCAAAATCTTCCCATATCATTCAGCACGAGCTATTAGTCTTCAGGCTTGGAGAAATTGGTGATATTTTGTTTTCTTTGAAGATTATTTTCTAACAAGCAACCTTATGTTGAGGAAGAAGAGAGGTAAATACATTATATCTGACAAAAATCAGATGTTTGTTGGTATATCGGAAGAGAACTATGAAAGGATATGTGTGGAAAGATATCCTCGTTCAGAAATGTCTAATTCCACGTTGGAACTGACTGGCATGATATACCAGTGAAAGCAGAGGAGGAAATTGTCATAAACTAACGTGAAAGCAAATTGAGTAAAGGAACAGGATTTTCACATCCTTTTATTTGTTGTGTCAAAGACTCTAGGTTTTGCCAGGCCCCATCAATAATGCTTGGAACTAGTACTGTGTCCAGAAACTGAGCAGAGGAAAGCAAATTACCTTTGAAAATAAAAAAATAATTAAAAGGAACACAAATTGTGTTTAGCCTGATTTTTTAATCTATTTCATTAGAGGTTCTCAATTTTGTAATAAAACTGAATATGGAAATTACTACAATGTTATACTAACACTAATATAATAAATGATGAAATATTAGCACATGCCAAAAATCATGATCTTCAGTTGCTAACATTTATGCACTGACTAACCCACATTCCAAAGTATGTAATTTGATTATCTATTTCCAGATAACATATAAATGGAGAAAAACTAGGATTTGGCATTTTTTTCTGTTGAAACCAGGTTTATGATGATTCATGTGGCATGAAATGAAAGATAATCCTTAGTAGTTGCTAACAATGAGATATTGTAGCACGTTAAATCATCTCAATATTTCATAAGAGAGGCTTCTGTTATGAGTTAGTTCTGTCTTGTATATTAGCAAGTAGGCATCTCATGATTCAGTGTTTTGCATTTTTTAACAAGGAGAGGAATTGCCATGGGGATTCTAAGCTTCAGGGTTAATATTGCTGTTGTGGTTCTGTGATAATATACTTTGGAAATTATCAAAATACCAAAAAAACCAAGAACAGACAATACCTCACACTTCTTAATTGCTTTCTTGACAGAAACAGACTTGCAAAAACATTGTACCCACAGAGTAGTCTTGTAACAGTGATTACAAAAAAAGACCAATTAATTCTGATTCTTCCTGTAGCTTTGTAGGCTGTGTTATTGTGGATTTCTTTTGATTAATATATAGGAGTAAAAATGCTGTACAAGAGCATTATTTTTATTAACATTTTTGGTCAGGCTGTGCATGGCAAACAGCCTTTTTTTTTTTCATTCTGTGTTGGCCAAATTTAATCCTAACTTGTTTGTGCCTTTATGATGTTTTTACTAATTGGCAATGCAGAGTCAGGGATCAGCAGAAAGAACTGTAGGATAATTTAAAAAGACTCCATGGGAATATTCACTTAATGGTGGTAAAATTCATTTTCAACTATATTCAGTGTTATCTTAATAATTACAAAGTAATAATTTTGGAGAGGAAATTGTTCATATAATTTGGTGGTCTGTTCAGCTGATAATACATTGAGAATCTGCCTTGTAAGTGGCTTATTTTATGGTGCACTGAACGGATGATTCTAGAAGGCTTAAAGCTAACCCAGAATTAGTCATATTGGAACAACTGCAGGGTTAGAAATCTGACATTGCTAATTAAAATAAAGTATTTTCTTTACTTGCATGTTTTCTACATTGGCAAGAGGTCTTACCTGCTTTTCACTTCTGAATGGCTAAATAACGTTTTGCTGAGTCTCTTGTAGTCTGCCTTAGGGGGCAATTCTGTACTTCTGTTGAAAAGAAAAGAAAGAAGGAAAAACTGAAATTTCAATATATTCTAAACAATACTGTAAAGAAAATAATATTTCTTTGTCTCCTTATGGCGAATGTGTAAGTGTTGACTCTTGCTCCTGCCTGAAGTTATGTTTAGCTCATGCATCTGCAAAGGATGGGCCAGAGCCTGACCCTTATCTACAATTTTGACAGCTTGTGATGAAATGTGTACTACAGTGGAAATTTATTACTAAACTGGGGAAATAAAGCATTTGCATCTTATACGAGATTTATGAAAAATGAATCCACAAAGTGGAAATGGGTTTTGAAAGTTTATAAGGATTTTTTTGCAAATGTGTTTGGTTTTTAGACTTTGCACAAAAAACTTTGTCGAAGATGAAGGGGTTATCAGAGTCTTCTCTCCTTCCTTACCCCCGCCAAGGTTTCTTCCAGGGCTTGCTTGTCTGAAATGTTTGTGACACTTGAGTTTAGCAGATTAAGGGGCTTTCTTCAATCCAGCAGTCTTGCATTTGCTTAGTTTGTTTTTTTGATTGATTTCTATAATTGTTGCTCCATGATATAAGAATGAGTGAAGTTATCTAATCCCTTCCTTTAACTGAACTAACAGAATTTCTCACCATCATCTGCCACATCCATTAAAAAAAAAAGGCATTTATCTATTTATCTTTAAAATTTGACTTAATATGTTTTAATATTTTTCATCACTCTCTAGAAATTCTGTTAGTACACCTATAAATCTTGGTCTTAGTACACCTATGTGGGCAAGGATGCTACTATGGAGATGCAAAAAATTCTCGTCTTCATGTGCAAGCTAATGATGCAGGCTCTCTAGGGTAAAAAATGTTCAAGTCACTTACTTAGAGTAGCATAAGCATTGACATCAAGGCATTCCAAGAGAAACCAATGCTATATATTTGACACATGAAAAGAAACAAATATGTTATCAAGGTGGGAGATTTCAGACAAATGAATCTCCAGTTTTGTAGTCTGTATTACCATGATAGGTTCACTGATACTTGTTTAGCTTTACGGATTCAAGAATAGAAGTAAAATAAGTAAAATAATAAGTAAAATAAATAAAATAAAAGAAATAATTTTATTAATAAAGAAATAAATAAAATAATAAGTAAAATAAAGAAACCAGAAAAGATTAAGGACAGGAATACTTAGGTACTGCCATTCTGTCCAAGGGTGTTGTTATGCAATTTATTACATACAAATAAAAATACAGAAAAGACAAGCCAATAGAGGGATGTACAAGGACCTTTGTACTGTTATAATGGAAACACAACTATCAATTCTTCAAGAAGGAGATGTAATCCCTTTTTTGGTTGATATAAAATAATAAATCACTACTACTTCAGTGTTCCAAATTTGTTACTAGATTTTATGACACCAACAGTCTTTTCCACAAATACATATGTAATAATCACAAGTAACAATTTTCAAGAACTTGTGAGGGCATGTTAAATTTGCCTGCACTGTTATTTTCCAAATGTGTTTTAATTTAAGTATCTAAATTATAGAAAAATAGAAAGCTCATATCATTGAAAAAGATTGGATCATTTGACACTTTACTGTGTCCTTTTTGGAAAATGTTTTACCACAAAACTCTTAATATTTGGTCTTAATGAACATGGGATTAAATTTGCCAGTGCCTGTAGTTTTCTGCGGGATTTCATCAAATTAGACCATGCATTCTTTAAAAATTTTGGTTTTGTTTTTTTCATCTCCAGATCAAATTCCAAGATTTGTTCTAGATATATTCCAGACTCCAAAGAGGAGGGCTGAGACCAATTGCATAAGGATCAACATGGTCAAGTACCAGCTTCTGCCCTAGGGTCCCAACAACTCACTCATGAAGTGCTACAGGCTTGGGGCAGAAGGGCTGGAAAGCTGCCTGACAGGAAAAGACCTGTGGATGCTCATTGTCAGCATCTGAACATGATCCAGCACTGTGCCCAGGTGGCCGAGAGAGCCAAAGACATCCTGGCTTGTGTCAAAAACAGTGTGGCCAGCAGGCCTACAGCACTGATCATCCCCCTGTACTGGGCACTGGTGAGGTTGCATGTCAAATACTGTGTTCAGTTTTGGGTTTCTCACTTCAAAAAGGACATTGAGGTGCTGGAGTGTGCCTGGAGAAGGACAAAGAAGCATTGAAGGGTCTGAAGTTTTATGAGGAGTGGCTGAGGGAACTGAGGCTGTTTAGCCTTGAAAAAGGTTAATGGGGACCTTATCACTCTCTACAACTACCCGGAACGAGGCTGTAGTGAGGTGAGGGTCGATCTCTTCTCCCAGGCAACAAGTGACAGCACAAGAGGAAATGGCTGCAAGTTGCACCACAGTAGATTCAGATTAGATACTTGGGAAAAGTTCTTCACAGAAAGGATTGTAAAACATTAGAATTCCCTGTCCAGGGAGGTAGTAGAGTCATCATCCTGGGAAGTGTTCAAAAAACTTCCGAATATGGCACTTAAGGGCATGATTTAATGGTGAGCCAGGGTGGGGGTGCAAAGTAGACAGCTGGACTTGATCTTAAAGGTCTAGTCCAACCTGAACAATTCTACCATTCTATGATTAATTTCCTCTGACTGCAGGACAAAAGAAGAAGGATATACCGGACACCATAAGGAGCAGGGAAAGATAAAGCCACACTTTAATGCTTTGTCCTGCACTCATAGCATTCCCAGTAGTGGTATTTTTCAGACTCTTTGTAAAAGAAGCATTCTCGAATGAGACATGGCTGTTGGGTCTACATTTGGACAGTCTGCTTTTTCAAGTTGTTATATGCTGAATCTACCCAGAAACAGCTGCATAAGCCCTCCCATGCTGCTCGTGTAGTGGGCCATACTTGCTGTTGGCAGAAAACCCATCGGCTTCAACAGAGAAAGGTGTTGTGTACAGATCATACTGACAGTTTAAAAAAAAGAAAAAGGATTGTGATGCAAAGCTAATGAAGCTAAAAGGTTATTTACTTCAGATGAGGAGGACTCAATACAAATCCACAGAAAGCTAGAGTTTCTCTTTTAAGATGTTTCCTAAAAATGTCTATCCAAAGGAAAAAAAAATCAACCAAGTTGTTGCTAAATAATTATCCTGCGCTGGACATGATGACTGAGAGACCACTTAAGCTGAAACTTATTAACCCTAATAGACCGCTTATTCTATATAACCTATAATGTTTGAACTTTTTACTCAGTCTATAAGGCTAATGTTTGGTGTATAAGACAACACTGTGAACATATATGTGCAGGTACAGTTCACAGCTCCAAGATGGAATATATAAATATTATTTAATTCCCTTTGATAAAATCACTAGAACTATTAGTGTTTTAGTCAAATGTTAAACTGTGAAATTAAAAGGACGTTTAAAACTCCAAATGGATTCTGACATAGAGCCTTCACAGTGATCTGTAAGGTATGAATTAAGTCACAAATAGTCAATAAGTCTGCTCTCTGCATTTCATAGACATTGGCTTCTCAGTCAATGTAGACCAAATACAAAGATCAGATTGTTTGGTTAATGTCTTTGAAGAATCTGCACAATGCTCCACTAGTTTCATGTTCTTCGCTACACAGCTTCTGCATTGTCATTCTAGGTGAATGCTTTTGGTATGCTCTATTCTTCCACTGAAGGCAGTTCAAAAAACAAAAGGAAATACCTTGGCTGTTGCACTGTCACCTGTGCATATTTCACAGTGACAGAGGAAGGCAGAGGCCACAGACAAGGAGTCCTATTTATAGACATACCAAAGCATTTGATTTTACCCACAGAAAACATTACCTTAAGAAGATGACTGCATGGTGCAGTGGGCTTTGTGAACAGTTAGCTGTAACTGGAAACAGAATAAACCAGGTCAGCGGAAGGATTCTTCTAAGGAGTTGGAATTATTACCCTAGGCAGATTTCTGCATTGGTATTATTGCATTACTTATGGGGTTTGATTTTGTATTTAGATGTAGAAAAAATAAGATCTTTTTTCTCAGCAAAGCACTGTGTAGGACTGTGTAAACATGCTTATTTTTTCTTTCTACAGAAAACAGTGTGACACCTCTTTTCTATCATATTCTTAGATTATTGAAAGTTCTTTTCTTGTCACAACTTATGATAGTAGATATAGCTATATTGATAGTAGGTACATCTAATTATAACAGCTATATAGCTATATAGTAACTAAAATTGATCCACAAGTGCTTCAATACCAAAGTTTTTTGTATATACATCTGCGAATTTCTGAATGGGTGAGGAAATCAGAAGCATGTCACTAAGTTACAAACATAGTTGTACTTAGTTTGATATTAACCAAAAGCTGCTGTTGTTATTGTATGACAAAATTGATTTATATAAAACAAATTAATACTCACAACTGGTTTCCATATCAAGAAGAAAAAAATCAATATGTATTTATCTTTCTACATACTTTTCCTCCACTGGCTAGGGACTCATATCTCTGGCCCCAGAATTCAGACCTGGCACTGTCTCTCTAATTTGTTTCTAGACAACCAGTTTGTTCATTTATCATGTTTCTGGGAACAAACTGAGTTATTCTGCACCTGCGTTTAGTTAATCAGAATCAAAAGGGAGGATCGACCTTGGCTAAGTGCTTTGAGAGAGAGAATGTTGTTTCTCAAAGTGGAAAACCACTTTAAACAGCTTGCATGATAGGCATGTGTTTTTCTCTTCTGGCTGAACACAGCCACCACCATGATGCGAGTGTGAATGTCTGGGATCAGGGCACTGGTTTGGTACGATCCTGGGAATTCCAGTTAATTAAAAGAAAAACACTGAGTGCTGTTTACAAGAAAATATGAATAAAAGAGTAATGCTGTGAAAAGTGTTGGTGGACAAGTTCCAAAATCAAACTCTGTGTGGGCAGCTCATTTTCTCCTTCAGCCCCCATATTTGGTGACCCCAACATGCAACCTGCATTTGCAGGACACTCTTTCAGTGCCCTCAACTCAACGCAGGTGTTAAGTGCTAGCATTCATCCCGTTAGAATGGGACAGCAGAGTTTGAGGGACAGGAATCTGTGGAGTCATGTAGTAACAATGGGGCAGGGAATTTCTCAAGGACGCAGACTTTATTTGAAGATTTTGAAACAGGTCTTGAATGCAGCAGGACATAAGGTTATGGATAAGCAATGAACATTTACTTTTATGCAACCGTTGAGACTAACAGAGCCTGATATAGGCACAAAGGGATAATGATGGCAATATTATATTTAAATTTGGACACCTTGAAAGTGCACTCGTTTAGACTTGTTGGAAGACCTCTACGGCGAGAAAGAAGACGTATTACCTGCTGTTTCTATCTGCTCTGTTGATCAGCCTATTTATATCCCCCGGTGATGGGGGCTTTAGGACCTCTGGTGAGGGGTCTCTCTTCTGCCTTTAATCATGCTGATTTACCTCCGGGGGCCAGTTCCCCCCCCCATCCCCCATCCCGTCCTTAATCATGGCGCTTTTCGCGAAACGTGGCTGGTTTTGGCTGCGGCCCTCCGTGCCAGGGTCGCGCCAGGGCCAGGCCGCTGCCAGGATGCCTGGAGGAGCAGTGGGAGCCGACCAGCAGTGGGGGCAGCCACAGAAAATCAGCACCTGGGCACTCCCCCCCCGCCTCCTTTGCCATGCACCGCCATGGAAGCCCTGCCTCTCTCTCCGAGCCTCCGAGCCCTCCAGCAAGCCAATGTGTTGAGAGACTAAACTTCAACCATGAAACTGAAAGACGAGGAGGAAGGAGGGAAAGAAAGGAAGGAGAAACAATAAGAAAAAATAAGGGAGAGGAGCTTGGATGCATGAGTCATCAGAAGAATGGACACACCACCTTGGAACCATTGAATCTATTTGATAATTTAAGTGCCTATAAACTTTGTTCCTGGTAACTTTAAAAAGAGAAGTTATTTATACAGTGTGTTTTGTGCTTTAAACCAACAAACACCTAGTCCTAGGTACATGTGTACGATTAGGTGCCCTCACACACATACCATAGACAAAATTTAAAGAAAAAGGTTAAGAATAATGTTAAAATTGATGAAAAAAAATAAAACTTCAGATTGATTGATTGATTGATTGATTTATGTCTGTGTCAGGGACCTGAGTTGTGTCTGAGGCCCTGCCATAGTGGATCCGTGGTTATGCTTGTCGATGTGTCATGGGAAAATATTGTATAGTTTTATTGTTGGAAACTTAACTTTTGGAAAAGAAACAACTCTTTGTTGGCAAAGAGTTGGTATCATAAGCCATTGTGGTCTCGGTTCGTGCATTGGCCACACATGAGCCAATCTCACAGTTAGAAAATTCCACTCGTGTGAGGGGGATATAAGAGGTGGGGGCAAGACGAGATGTGCACTGCTTCGATTCAGGGGACACCCTGAAAGGTGCATTGCCTGCCTGCCCCTCCTGCCAAGCACCATGCACCACCTGCTTCCCCTGCTCAGTGACTTTTCAGAAATTCAGAGTTCGGTGTGTATTGAATGCTATTGCAAGTAATAGGATAAAGTTGCTTTGCTTACACCCTTCGTGTCTCAATGTTTGTGATTTTGCAAATCCTCACGAACATAGTACAATGCCAGATTATTTTTTGTCTTAAGATATGTACATGAAAATTGTTTTGATATGTGTTTAAATCTTCCTTGAAAATACAAGTGATAGAAAACAATATAACAAAGAAAAAAAAAAGATAAAAAAAAAACAAAGGAGAAAAGAGGAGGGAAAAAGAGAAAAAAAGAAAATAAAAAAAAGAGAAAAAAGAGAACAAAAAAAAACACTTAATCCCAGGTGCAAAAAATGTGTACTCTGTATTAAAAAACATACTTTTAAAATAAAAAAGGGGGAATATGACACCCCAAGTAGATAAAACTGTATTTTAATTTTTTTGTTTTAGATCAGTAAGTATTGAACAAAAACCCACAAGAAGATAGCTAATGACAAGGTTCTATTGAGTTGTTAGTATGGGGAAGGGGTATACTTGTGTTTTGTCTCCCACAGGACCCTGCTGGCTTTCAGCATGTTTGGTGAAACCTTATCATGAGTGGACCCGAGACACACTCCAGTTCTGCAGATGCAGAAGCTGTCCCTCAAGAATCTTGTTAGGAGACCGATGAAAGCTGAGCAGCACAAGGCCTGCCCAGATGTCACATCAAAGAAAATATTCTAGGGATAATTCATTGTGTCTACTAACTCTTACTAACTGGCATAATGACTCAGTCATGGTGTGTACCTGTCAGTCATATGCCTTCTTGGCTGCACCTAATGTTATGATTTCTGTGACCTTTAAGATCAGTGTGAGTAATTCTTGTTATTTTAGTTGTATCACAAATCAAAACGTATCTACTCTCAATTTATCATTATTAATTCCCAGGGATAGAAGAGCTGACCTATGGCTCCCAGTGAAGCTAACCAGAATCTGGGAGGATGATGCAGGATCCAGTAAATCAATGAAACTGTTAAAACAAGAAATCATCATTGGATGGCTAATTGATTTTATCATCTCTGCAGTAATCATGGCAGCTACCGCAGCCATGGCTACCACTGCATTGGCCCATTCAGTGCAGGCCATGCATACAGTGGCCAGTGTATTGGGTAATATGTCAGCATTGGTAGCAGGTTTTTTTTATTAATCTGTTTTTAATACTTCGGGTCCCCTGCAAGCATATCAGACAAACCTGAAGACAAGAAGCCCGTGTCCTGGCCCTGTCGCCGTGAATTCTGAGTGTCAAAACAAAAAAAAGGGAGATGTGGGAACAAGCTGAGTTATTCTGCACCTGCATTTAGTTAATCGGAATCAAAAGGGAGGATCGACCTTGGCTAAGTGCTTTGAGAGAGAGAATGTTGTTTCTCAAAGTGGAAAACCACTTTAAACAGCTTGCATGATAGGCATGTGTTTTTCTCTTCTGGCTGAACACAGCCATGATGTGAGTGTGAATGTCTGGGATCAGGGCACTGGTTTGAGATGATCCTGGGAATTCCAGTTAATTAAAAGAAAAACACTGAGTGCTGTTTACAAGAGAATATGAGTAAAAGAGTAACGCTGAAAAGTGTTGGTGGACAAGTTCCAAAATCAAACTCTGTGTGGGCAGCCTCATTTTCTCCTTCAGCCTCCATAATGTTCACTGTATAAAAAAGTATAGTCCTGGTCAAACTACAGCCTGTGGGGTATGGGGTCCCCAGAGGTGACTTTATCACTAACCACAACTACCTGAAAGGAGGTTGCAGCCAGGTGAGGGTGGGCCTCTTCTCTCAGCCAACCAACAATAGGACAAGAGGATATAGTCTTAAGCTACAAAAGGGGAGATTTAAGTTGGATATTAGGAAGAATTTCTTCACAGGAAGCGTGATTAAATAGTGGAATTGGCGGTTCAAGGAGGTGTTTAAGACTGGATGCAGCACTGAGTGCCATGGTCTAGTTGACAGGGTGGTGTTGGTCATAGGTTGGATTCACTGATCTCAGAGGTCTTTTCCAACGTAATTGATTCTGTGAATCTGAAATCTAGAGAGCTAGCTGTCCAAAAAATAAACATACCAGTTTAAAGTGTGGTGCTTTTTATACAGTTTCTCCATAGACTTATCAAGTAATTCTGCTGTACAGAAATATTCACAAATTTCTAGACAATTAGAGCTCCATTGCAACCAGTTAAGCTACAAAACTATGGTTCTTCCAAGTTTTTATCTCTTACTAATCAAGTAGAAAAATAGAAGGTAACATTTTCATTTTAAACTGAATGGTAGGCAATGAGAATCTCAAACAGTTTCATTGAAACAAAATAAAAATTATAAAATTATTAAAAAAGGAAGAATAATGACTTAGCTGCTAGTTTTGATTGGCATGTATAGAACAGTTACGGAATATTCAGTCAGTGATGTCTAAAACACAGGTAGTAGGAGTTTGTGGGGCAGAACATAACAAAATGTAATTTTTCCCCTGTATTCCGACCTGGTTGAAAAAAGAAAAAATACTTCAAGGTCTAAAGATCAGAGCTCAGGAACATTTTGAAAGTCTTCTTGTCATCACAACCTTCCACTTATAACCAGAAGCAGTACATATGGCGAAACCAACAGCTGTAAGAGCTGGACTGCTGTTACTACTACTGGTGTAGTACCATCAAGTAATTTTCATGAACTACTGGGTTTCCAATCAAGAATTCACAAATTATGAAGGAAAGAATTCCATTGGGCCTGTTTAACTTCTAAACCTTCTATTTCTAGTCTTTTATTCTGCAGTTGCATTCTTGCACATATGGATTTTCTGGAATATTTCTGTCAGGGCTATTGTGTGAAAACGTTGAAAGAAACATTAGAAAAAAGCAAAAAGGAAGAAACTCTTCATGAAATCTCTTTTGATTGATTGGGGCTTTGGTGAGTTACTTTTGTTTTTTTGGAGGGTTATTTATTTTTTTGTAAGTTGGACAAATAGCATTCTCAGTTGCATGCTCATAACAAAAGGAGGAAAAGAGTCATTGAGACACATTCTCAGGTAAATCACTCTGATAAGAAAAAGTCCTGTATATCATGACTCTTAAAATCTAGACAATTTGCCAAATGAACTTAAATATAAAATTTGGAGTTGTATTTGCCCATGAACTGGCTAAAAATAATGGTATTTTTATATGAAATCCATAAGTTTGTCAAGCATGTTCTCTGTTTTTAGCATGTGTCCTCTGTTGGAGAGCAAGAGGTTCAGAAAGTATCTAGTAAAACAAGTTACAACAGCAGTAGGATATCTTGTTATTGTTGTTGGTATGAAAACTGAATAAAAAGAGAGACATTCCTATGCAGAATTTGAGTTATTAAAGGCAGATATTGTATTTTGAAATCTCCTTTGGAAAACATTTCAGAGATATGTATTTGACAAATCACTTTTAATCTCTTTAGACAATTTAATGAGAAATCGAAGGCTGACCTAGTCTTCTCTTATAATGGTTGTCTGGGTAACAAACAACAGTTTTATGCTTCTTGGCAACAGATCCTTTCACAATAGTGTACTAATGTGAAAGACTGTACAAGAATAAACTAGTTAAGATATTTTTTTTGTTCACAGAAAAGAAGTTTGGGCTTTGTTGGGTTTTTTGTTTGTTTGTTGTTCTGGTTTTTCTCTTTCTTTTCTACTAAGGAGGATAAACAACAGGTTTTAAAAAAACTGTAGACAAATCCACAATATTGCTACTTTCCTTTCTTTTCAGATACTTACAGGTCCTAAATGTCTAAGTTCTGCTAGTAAAGTTACCTAAGCACCTGCATGTCAACTTACAGACTGATTGATGATACCACAGTTAAGTATCCAAGACCAAATAATCTTGGTAAAGTATCCAATTTTTTATACATTTTTCTTCAGTTTATTAATGCACTATAGTTTCTAGATCATATCATCCATATAAAACCTAGAATGTTGTCTCCCTATTTTTCCAACCCCATCATGGTAAGGGCACCTGCTTAAAATGAAAAAGAAAGACCAAAAAAGCAGGCCTTTTGCCTGCTGAAGAACATTGAATCCACTTCTTCCACCTTTTAAGAGACTCTGTCTCTTAACTGCTTTCATTAAATCTTCCATTTTGTACAAAATACCTGTGCATCCCCTGCTACAGGGATGTAGTGGCATCCTGTTGTCTAAGTGTAAGCTTTTCAGATATTCTCATGCCATCTCTTTCTTTGATCTGAGTAATATTTCATTATTCAAATTGATTACTCTGTATTATTCCTTAAAGCTCATGAAACTACAAAAGCCTAGGAACCTTAATTAATGGAGGAACTACAACTGAAAATTTAAATCTCTCTCCTAGAATACTACACAGCAATTAGAATTTAGGCAAGTCACCAGGAGCCTCAACTCTTCATGTGTGGGAAGGTGTTAAAAAAATTGGTTGAAAAAGCATAGAATAATAGAGTATTGTTTAATTTCAGCATATCCCCATTAAATGATTTCCCACTTATTCTGAATGCAAATCTCAAGAAGAATGAGGACCCTGTGTCAACTAAGCAATAAATGAAAACAAGGAGATATACATGAATTGGAAGATTTTTTTTTCAAATGGTTATGTGTTTGATGTGTAATTAAAATACAAATGTATCCTGAATTATATCCTGGCCCAACACAGCTTATAATGATTTTCAAAACAGCAGGGTAGGTTAAAAAAACAAAACCAAAACAAAAACAAAAACCCCCCAAACCAATCAACAAATCAAAATAAAAACCACCTACCCAAAAACCCCACCAAATGAAAACAAACAAACAAAACAAAACAAAACAAACAAACAAACAAAAAACCACAGAAAAATACCAAAAAAGGTCATTAAAAAGCTTAGGCATGATGAAAGACTATATGAAAATAATGGAAAATAAATTGGGATCTCTGTGGATAAACCTCAAAAGTTTAATGTTTCAAAAGCAATAAAGGTATTTTAAAAGAGTAAGCAAAAACACTAAAAGTGAGAGAAAATGGCAGATTTGCTGTTAAACTGAACATTTGGGTGATTTTTTTTTTTTTGTCATGCTTCTTCCTCTAGTCTTCTGCGATTTCTTTGGCTCATCATGGCTCTAGCATGAACCAAAGGACACAGGTAGCATCACTCAACCGCTTATGCAGATCATATAAGAGAGAGCTGCTGTCTTAGTCACCGTAACCTAGAAGCAAGGTGCCTTTATTTCTCCTTATTAACAATTGCAGGAGATTGAATGTGCCTGGTATAAATTATTTCTATCCCTAATGATTTCTCCTTTGGATAGGGTGAGTTGGATACTTTCATTAACATGCTGTAACTGCGCAGCATGCAGTAGCCCAGAGCCGCTCAACGCTATGCTGAACCTTCTCCACAGGTACAGGAAGGAGGTCGGCTCCAATATTCCTATTTTCTTTCACTTGGAAGTCACAACTAAGTGATTATCTTCTAGATGTGACACTCTTGCGTCATCTAGAATTAGATTGTCATTCACATGTTTGACCACCAGGGCACTAATTATAAATGAGATGACTCATCTTGATCAGCTTCTGTGTAATAAGGATAAAAATAGGGCCAACAGTATTACAGTGATAACAAGCTGATGCAACAACAGCTCTCTGAAATTATTGCATCTGCTAAAATAGCTAAAACCCAACATTTTCTAAGAGGAAGTGAAAATGTCATCTTAAAAAATGGTATAAACTGAAAAAGAGGGTTCTTTTTACTCATGAATTGCAATAGTTTCCTCAATGGAAATGAAAGAAAAAGCAATTTGAGTTCAAAGACAAACCATTCAGCTGTGTAGCCTGAAAGTGGAAATTCCACAATAGGTGGATTTTCACATACAAGGGTTCTGCACGTCAAGTCATGTTTTATATACCTTAAACTATAAACAGGTATTAATACTAGGTACCTATTTTAGAAAGTGTTAATAATATCAGAGAATTTACTCCTTTTGCTGTGCATTTTTGAAGTGAACTAGTTGGTGTGGCAGTAGATCTGCATTATATGAGAAACTGTTGTTTAAACATGTTTCAAAATGGCTTTTTGTAGTCTCTTTGCTAACTCATGATCTTCTTCCCAAGACCCCCCATGGCAAGTGTTATCTCTGTCTCAGGAATGTCCTGAGAAGATATCAAGAAGTCTTCTCATTGGACTTTGTTAACCCCATCCTATTGGTTGTTAACCCCTTCCTGCGATTGGGTGTTCCTGTAAGCCCCTTGAGACCTGTAATTGGTTAATCTGTGAATCCTCCAAGACCTATAAATGTAACACCCCCAACAATAAACGCTCTCTCTTGCCTCCTCTCTAAGTCCCGTGTGCTGTCTCTGTAGCTGCCATGGGACCGCGTGGGTGGGGGGAGGGGTGAGCACCTCTCCCCTTCAGCGTCCGGGGCTGAAGAAACCCGTGGTGCTGGAGTTTCCCCCTCCCTATCCACCTTAAACTGTCGGAAATGGCACCCCACAATGGGAGGAGAGCCAGAAATGGTACCCTAGATGGGAGAGCCGGAAGTTGGTGTTTGGACACAAAAGTTTGTTTCCCCTAAAATTATAGAGGAGGAGAAGAAGAAATAGAATTTTCTTTTGATCTTTAAATGGTTTAATAATGCAAGATCATGCTGTGAGCTGCTTAAACCTAGGGATGTGGAAATAGGCAGAGGTTTGACTTCATTACCTAACAGGAGAGAATCAGATATATTTTTAAAATGTGTCTGCAGGGTGAATAGCTGCTTGCCAGATGCATACGAAGTATTTCAAATGCTGCATGATCAGCCAAACACACATGATTAATTTAAGATCTTCATTTCTATTCTTTATCATGAGAAATTCCCACATATCCAGCTCATTGTGACTGCATCCCACGAATGCCTATATGACCAGAGACAGTTATTTTCAGATTAAAGGATTCTCTGTCTGAGCCAGTGGGGCTTGAAGGAAAATTCTTCCATCTGACTGCTAATGCTGTGAAAATGGGAACTAAATGGGTTGTGGATGCTTAAATTTCCTAAATGAAATCTGTTTCTAAATGGACACTAGATCTTCTGGAACAAATATTTTCTACATTGTGATTAAAAAAGAAAAAAAAAAGGAGAGAAAAGCCTATCAATAAGTGATACAAAGTTCACATTTCACAAATCAAAAAATGACAACTTGTGAAAATCAATTCAGTCATCTCCCTCTTATTTTTAATAATACTCATTTCTACCACTTAGAAAAAGTAGCTGAGACATTTTACATCAATTGATTAATTCTAAAAACATATAATTTCTTATTTTGTTGTTGACAAAATTCTGTTCCATCAGACCTTAGAAAGGAAGACACATCTGTTCTGAACAATTCGAATAGACTACTTCTGTAGATAGTGTAAAGTTAAAGACACCTTCAAAAGGAGATTCATACTATTCATTCTGTTTCTGCTTGGATGGGATGATTTCTCTCTCTTACTCCCTCTTTTTCTCTCCTCTTGCTCTCTCCGTTCCTCCATTGACTCTGCTAACTTTGCAAAGATACAGACAACTAGTTTGAAACATTTGTATCTTTCCATGGTTGAAGTAAAATGCAAAAATTCCCATCTTTTGAGTTTAACTAAAGGTGTCTGCCTGCTGGCTAATTGTACTATCTGTTATTTGTGTATGGACAGCAATCTAGATACTCTGTATTGATTTCAAGTACAAATATTAATGGAATTTTGAAATACCCACTTTGAGACTATCCAAAGTGTTTAAGTGAAATGAGGTTGATGCTTGAAACTCAGGAGTCACTTAGGTATCTTAGAAAATTACTCTCTGTTTCAGGAAAGAAAAAGTAGTAAAGACCTAGCTTAAAGATAAGTTTTTAAATGGATAGCAACATAATAAAAATAGTCGTATATTTTGTGAAAAACACATTGTGTTCTTGAGATGACATTTATATGGCAAAATTTAGCTTGAAACAACATTTTATGACCATACTGTAAATCCTTAGAAGAGAAGAGGTCTCCAAGGAGAAAAAGAACTCTCACACAACAATGGCACAAACAGCATTGGCAGTCTTTTTCTGTAGTTTTAGTGAGCATCTGGAACTCATGTGTTTATTGGCGAAAATTGCCAAGATCTAAGACTAGAACACAGGAGTGGTTTGACTTCCATTAAGAAAGAATAGAACCAGTATTAAAGAAACATAATCAAACATCACAGCAATGAGGAGTTCTACATAATTTACAAACTTTTTTGTGTGAACAATGTTCATTATGCTAGCATGGTCTAGCTACAAACATTGAACTCTTAAATATAAGACAAGAAATATTGGATGTACTCAAGTATCACCCATCCTCATCAATATCATTAGAAGATTTTATAAATTAAGTAAATGATTTTCATTTTGTAGTAAACATTAGGAATTTTAAATACAGCACCGTATAAGATTGTCTTGTATAATATAGAAAAATATGACATAAAGGTAAGTAATATTTCAGTGTAAATGTTATCTTAGAAGAAAACTCCACTAAGGGATAGATTATATGAGCAAGAATTATTGTCTTTGTTAAGGCTGCTCTACATTACTCCTCCACATCATTGGTATGGCCACTTAGAAGCTGTAATCAGCTGTAAACTAGAAAAAACCTGAAAAAATAATCTAACATACAATAGAGATGGTGTTAAAAAAGATGTCAATTTAAAAGCAGAAAACCCCCACAGCTAAAGATTGCCTTTGCATATTCTCAACTGTTTTCTTGCCAAAGTTCTGTCATAGGACTGAAATGCTTAATTATAGTAGGCATGAGATAAAGATATAAAGTCTAGATTATAATCTGTTCTGAAGTTTGAACCTAGTGTTTCCATTTGGCCTCATCTTGCTATTGTACTCTCAGAATCAGAAGGACGAAACCATTCACTTGAAGAAATTAATTAACAAAGCAAGTTATCTAAAACAAAGCTGCAGCATTCTATGCCGATGATATATTTTGAGAAAATTTCTGAAAACTTCTTGTTTGCTCATGTTAGAAATTTTCTAAGAAATGTTGAAAATCAACAGATTGGATTACAGGATAGGAAAAAAACCACCAAATTTATGATTGTGTTTCTGCTTTGAGATAAGCATGTGTCTGTGATCCTGTGACCTTCTAATAGCACTATGCACATAAACAGGAAACATCAGTGTTGGAATTTTACATGATTTTTCTGGATGACCACAGTTGTGATACTGACAAAGAAGAAGATACAAACAAATAAAGCCAGGCAAATAATTTCTAATGTCTTACTTATTCATGTGCTTGGGGAGGGCTTTCATGAGCTAGTTGAAAGAAACGCACATACATATGTTTTCTGGGATACCTTTTTTCGTTATGCTTACATGCAGTTTTTTGCCAGCAACTAATTTCGTTGATTTCAATAAATATGGTTTATAGTTTTAAAAATGATAGGTAAGTTGGATTCATGCAGGTAAGGAACAAAATGAAAGTGCTGTTGTCATATAACCTCATCTGTGTACTTCAGGGGGAAAAAAAACCAAAGGAACACTTCTGCTATGAAAAGCTTCAGTGTTTAATGTTTCTGTGTTGTTTTTCCTAATTTGTGCGGGGAAAATGAAAAGATCTTAGTCTTTTCTTGAAATGTATATGCCAAGATTAAGTTTCTAGCAAATGATTTGAGTTTTCAATCCCCAAAAAAGGGGGGTCTGAGGAAAAAGAATAAATCAATACTACCACAAAAACAGAATCATCAGCATTTTACAACCCTGAACATCTGGAAGTCATGTGTTTACTCCTAGGCCAGTAGGGGAGAACACACGTTATTGTTTTCAGTTGTTGGTTCGGGGTTTTTTTCCTCATGAAATACATTATCCTCACTTACACAAAAGAGAGGAAAAAAAAGAAAAAAAACCCCAAAACCAAAAAACCAAACCAAAAAACCTTGTGGAGTCCAAATTGCATGAACGAAATGGAACATCTCCTCCAGAAAAATGACAATCTTGATTTAAAGACTTCAAGTAGTGCTGAATTTACTCTTTGCTTTTTTGTTCCTTTCTGCCTTTTTTATTTCCCTATATTCTACTGAGGCTGCTAAAGAGACCGACCCCAGAATTTATATCCTCAAGTAGAGACACTCTCTATAACAGACGAAGATTCTAAAACTGTTGTCATATATCAAGACTGAACCATTAGGTGTAAGCCGCAGTTCTGAAGACTTTCTTTCCATTGCTGAGACTTTCAAGGGTAAGGAGGAACCTTTCACAGCTATTTCAACCATTAGCTGAGACCTATGTTCCTGTTCCTGTTATCTTAAAAATAATTACTATAAGTTGTTCATTGTCCCAAAATAAGAGCTTCACAGAAACAGGAGGATGAAAACTGTTCATGTAAGCAGAATATACAACTAAAGGAGCATATTAATGATACACAGAAGAAGGAACATTCACACAATTTCCAGAAACTGAAAATGTTAATCAGTTTTAGTAATAGCCTCAAGCAAATCAGTTTTTAGGGGAAATAAAAAGTATACTATTAGTTTTGTTATAATTAAATGTTATTTATTATGATATCTGTGGTATTTGGAGGCACATAAGCATAAGTATTATTTGGAAACAGTAAGGAATATACAAAACACAAAATATGCGTTTTGCAGAATTGTTATAGAAAATGACGTTGTTTCTTTTATTTGCTTAGAGAATTCTAGAGAATAATTTGGATAGAATGTATGTTGTTGTCTTCACTCTCTCTGCTGTGATTCCAAAGAGCAGAATTATCTCTGATTAATAGTTGTATAAGAACTAGCTGTTAGACGGTATGCAATTCCCAGTGCTGTAAATGCAAGTGACTGAAGCTGAAACAAGGCCTGGGTGAAGGAAGCACTACAATCGATGCCTGTCAGGGCCCGTTGCCTGCCACAACTGGGAATGGTGTCTTCAAAAGGTGACACAGAGCTCAAGGAATTCAACTTCTGAGTTAGGTTTCCCCAGAAGAAGGGAAAGAGGAGAAGGAAGCAGCAGGAAAAGGCACGAAGCCTGAGGGCAAGAAAGATGAAATGAAGATAGAGTCCACAGGACTAAGTTATAGATATGTATAATTCATATTTGCAGTGTTGGGCTGCATGAGCTAGATGGAAAGACTGCAGTGGGAAGAAACATGATGGGTTCAGGGATTGTGGTGGTAAAAAACTGCAATGGCATTTTGGGCTGTCATAGCCATCATGCTTTCTGTAATTAGATGACAATGATGGCATACTCTGAAGGTTGATCAGAGGGGGATGTCAAGGGAGAGATGATTACTCTGAGTAGTTTTTGTACTGTACTGTTTGCTCCAGAGAGCTAATAAAACTGTGCGCTAAACTCTGCACAGATTAGTGGAACCTGCTGAGACGATTGGGACTGAGTCAGATTTCTGTGGTAAGAACATCCATTATTTTTTAACAGTAAAATGTGATCTTATGCCAGGATCCACTTGTAGTGGGTTGACCCAGGTACCGGATTCATTGTGGCTGGATGCCAGGTACCCACCAAAGCTGCTCTATCACTCCCCTCCACAAACAGACAGGGGAGAGAACATATAATAAGTTCATGAACTGTGATAAGGTCCATGAGAGATCACTCACCAAATACCTTCACATACAACACAGACTCAGGGATATTAATTTATTACTCACAAAATAATAGCAGGTTAATGAGAAGTAAAACAAATCTTAAAAACACCTTCCTCCTACCCTTCCCTCCTTCCCAGCTCTATATCCTCTCCTCCAGTGGTGCAGGGAGATGGGGAATGGGTGTTATGGTCACTTCATCCCATATTGTTCCTGCTGCTGCTCAGGGAGAGGAGTCCTTCCACTGCTCCCTCTAGGGTCCTTCCACAAACTTCTCCAATGTGAGTCCAACCCACAGGTGACAGTTCTTCACAAAGTGCTCCAGCGTGGGTCACTTTTCCACAGTGACACAGAATGCAGTCCTTCAGGCACAGGCTGCTCCAGCATGGGTCTCCCACGAGGTCACAAAACCTGCTCCAGCATGAGCTCCTCTCTCCATAGGTCTGCAGGTCCCTACCAGGACCCTGCTCCAGCACAGTACCCCATGGGTTCACAGCTTCTTTCAGGCCTTCACCTACCACAGTGTGGGTCTCCTCCACAGGCTTCATGAGCTCCATGGACTTCAAGGAGGCAGCTTAACTCACCATGGTCTGCACCACAGGCTGCAGGGGAATCTCTGCTCTGGTGCCTGGAGCACCTTCTCCCTCTCCCTCTCCACTGACCTTGGTGTCACTTTGTTCCTCTCACTGTCTCAGTTTAAGGAGACTGGAGTGTTTTGCTAAGTAGGATGAGTTATGAGGTAGACCAAATTCCTCTCTCTCAGCAATCGTAAATCCGAAATTAAGAGGCTCCAATTGAGGAAGTATGGAAAAAAGAAGAAATAACAACCCTTTATTAAAGGATATATGTATATTGGCAAAAACAGCAACAGAACACAAAAACAACTAAGCAATAATCCTGTACCCAAAAGTCCCCTTCAAAAAAAGGACACAGCTTGATACTTCTCTGTCCTCTAGCACGATTCTAATCACAGTTGGCAGGAGTGCTGTTGGATCACCAGAGGTGCAGAGCCTGCAGTGCTCTGTGGTGGCCTGCAGGGAGTGCTATTGGATCACTGGAGGAGCAGAACCTGCAGTGCTCGGTGTTGGTCGGCAGGGGGTGCTGTTGGGCTCTGGTGATCACCGCGTGGGGGCCCCAAATTGCGGGAGAAGCCGAAAAATGAAGGTTTCCCCCGCACACACCGAGGAGGGGAAAAAACAGGGGAAAGAAAGGTGGTTTCTTTCCCACTAAACTCACACTGTCTGCGGCTGGCTGTAGACAGGACTCCCCCCTTGTTCATCGGTGAGCACAAACTCTCCAATGAATTCTGAGCAAATTCGGGCTGGAGACAGGGCAGCACGCAGGCAAGCCGAGGCCAGAGAGCAGCCAGATGACCAGGTCTAGAGCAGAACGACCTAAAAGCTTTTCCAACTCACATACACACCTTGCCTCCGTTAAGGCTGAAATTAAAGCATCCCCTGTTTGTAAGGAGAGGAGGAGAAAAACTCCTCCCCCCTCTCTGCAGTTTTTTAGAAGGGCTATTAGCCAGGAATGCAGGTCTGCCAGCTAGTTCTTTTGTATAGTCGATTACCCCTTCCCCCTCCTTGTTCAACATCCTTCTCCTACAGTGGGACAGGGGAAAGGAAAATTTCTGCTTGGATTTTTAGAACAAGTAAACTTATGACACTCACATATTCTCTCTTCTGTGGTCTCAGTTACATCTGCCCTCTAACTTTTCCTTCTTAAATAAGCTGTCACAGAGGTGTTACTGTCATTTCTGATTGACTCAGGCTTGGCCAGTGGTGGGTCCGTCCTGGAGCCGGCTGGCATTGGCTCTGCTGAACATGGGGGAAGCTTCTGGCAGCTTCTCACAGAAACCACCCTGCCAGCCTCTCCCCTGCTACCAAAACCTGACCACATGAACCCAATAAAGAGATTAACATTGTTGAATATGGGACAGACACTGACACAGTTAATGAAACCAGAAAGCTTTTTTTCCTCCTGTGTCATTATCCAGATGAAAGACATGTCATCCACTTCCTGATTCCTTAATTAGAAACTCCATGTCAATGATTTCAAAAGTCTATCCTGCAGTGTACATGACCTTTCTATAGCATGTACTGAAAAGAGGGACTATGCTACAGGTAGCCATTCTCCTGCACTAAGTATTCCCCTGTGCACCAACACAGGAGACAAGAAGGACATTTTTTTGGGAGACCTGGATGAACTCATTAGATCAACACAAATATCAAACAGATTCACTTAATGGGAAACTTCAATATCTGAGTAAAAGAAAGATCAGCAACTGGTCAGGTGTTACTGTGTATCCTTCAGCTGGAGAAAAATTCAAAATAGCCTGTTTTTAAATAAGCACTGAAAGTATCAACTTGTTAAATAATTAAGCCTTTGAAACTTAAGACAAAAACACATCAGATGCATCTCAGATTCACTTGATGGCATCTTGTTGAGCATGTGTTGCTTCAGCAACATAAGCTAAATGACTCATGAACATGGATGGAACAGAGGCAGTACTGTCTTTGATCTACACAACCCACTGTTATGGAGACAAAAGCTTTTCTGATGAGCCACTAAATCTAGTTAAATAACTCAAACTCAGGCCTACAGCTGAAGAAGCTATAGGAGGCCAATGTTAATAACAACCCTATGACTAACATCATAAAAATTTAATCAGTGTCTTGTCATTTATGGTGAACACTCTAAAGTCTGCAAAACTACCCTTCCACATATTAAAAACAAACAAACAAACAAAAACAACAATCAACAACTAAACCCCAAAAGAAATTAGCTCAATAACATATTTCTAAAGAAAAATCACTGCTGAATTCTCATACTATTCTCCTAATAGAACACCAACATATGGGATCTCCATTCCCATGTTTGATAAGGCCAGTTAGGTCAGTGTCTTCACCAGTTCTTAACCCACTGCCTTTAGGAAAGAAACAAGCAAACAAAAAAATTAGAACTTGGTATCATTCTATCCTCCAGTTGTGCTACTCCCAGATAAAGCAATGAGCTTGTATTACATACATTTTTTATAATGTGGAAATTCCTTACTAAATAAGTGTTGAAACCCTCAAATCTGTTTTCAGTTAATTGTGAGGTGTTGTATATTAAACACCTTGCCCTTGAGACTCGAACAATTACTGAATATTGGCTTTAGAAACCTCCTTTGTAAAGAGGTAGGGAGTCATTATGAACAGTGGAAAAGCACTGAAGTGATAGATATGCTTATACCAGGTAAAGTTTAACCAGAAACATATGGTGGGAGACTATCAAATTTTGTCACTTTAGTGATATATCAGATGACAGCCATTTGTACAAGGGCCTGACAAAATGGACTACCAGATACAGCACATCTTTCGGCTGATTAACAAGCAGAGTTTGGAAAGAGCAAAGCAGAAAAGTTAAAGTTAAATAAAATATCTACATCATGGCAGCAGTATCTAGTTTGCTATATGGGTGTGAAACCTTGCGTTACTATTGATATATAAAGCTTTCAAATGAGTTTCATCTCCACCATCTGTGTGCCATATTGTGCATGATATAGCAGAATATCATTTATAACAATAAAATTTTGGAACACACTGATCTTTCATAAAGTAAAACAACAATCATCACAGAACAGCTGTGCTAGGCCAACCATGTATCTCAAACAGAAGACACCAAAATGCCACTGGAGATGCTAGATGGTGAGCCATAGGAATGAATGATGTAGATATACAGGGATACACAAGGACACAATCTTAAGCAATATGAATTTCCAGTCAGTAGCTGACATTTACTGACAGCACAGAAGTAACACCAGTACACAGTAGTCTGAGTGTGTGTCTTGGTTGGGGAATACCAATTCAGTGAGTGCAAGAAAAATACAGTATCCAAAACAGCAATGAGGTTAGCAGGAAAATGCTTCGGTCTAGGTAAAAGAGACTTCCTCTCTCAAATTCCTTCATCAAGCTTTATACAAAAACATATACACAGCAGGCACTTTTCTTCTTTTTTTTTGGCAAAACACTGCTTCTCAAACCCAAGTAAAGGCTAGTTTACAGGTTTTTAATAACTTATTGCTTGTGGTGTTAAGATTCCATCTGAAATGTAACTAACTATTCTTATTCTTATCAAGTTCTGTGGGAATTGAAATCTCTAAACACATGGTTAGTTTTGGATCCTTAGAGAGGTACGGTCTTATTTTCCATATGGTGCAAGTACTCCAAATTTAGCCACAAGCCTTTTAAAAACAAATGATTGAAAAAGCCTTGCAGACTATTAAAGAGCGAGACTAATAGTCAGACACAAATAATTTTTCATTTTGCTCTTAAAAGACATATGATGTTTTAATGAAGTCTTTCCAAATTGCAGGAATTACACAGCATCAAATGCAAGATATCATTAAACGCAGTCTTTTAAGAACTTTATCATGCTTTTGTCTGAGCTCATTAGAAAACAGGTTGGCATAGAAGCTGCAGTCTTTGATCATGTTTTCCTTTTCAAAAATTGTGATGTCCACAGAAGACTTTCCTTGTCATACTGTCCTACCAAGAGCCAGATCATTACACCTTTATAAATCAACAGAGCACAACTGGCCTTAAAAGAGAGACTGAAACTGTTAATGTGTGCTCCTTATGTGAAAAAAAAGTCTTGGTGTCATGGAAGAGAAATAGATCTCATGTGAAACTCTGATATGGAAACAGACTACAATCATAAAGCATCAAGCAATATTGTATGTTCTTTGAAGAGAAGGTCATGGCATATACTCATCTTAGAAGATATTACATTGCTGACTGATCCAGTCTATTTAATGAAAAACACCTGGGTAAAGAAAATGTCCTCTTCTAAGGCTTGCAAAATAGATACATATATGCCTCAAATCCAGAAGCCTCTACTAAATGGGAGCATAAAACTCTTTTATTCCTTAATAAGGGAATATAACATCCAAATAACCACTACTGAAGCATGGGTTAATCATTCAAATGCCAAAATTTTAGCACAAAACTCCTGGAAATTACTGTAGAAGCCCCAAATTCAGTTGTACATTCAAATTTTCTAGAGCACCCAGAAACTTTCTCTTACACAGAGTTTGATCTCTTCCCTCTTACAGGAATATTACTTGAAAAATACCAAATTCATTCAAACAAGATATTTGTCTGAGGTATTTTGTTTTAGAAGAGCAAAAGGGAAAACTGTGTTGAACCAAAACTGGAAAGATGTCTGACCTATATTTAGACATTAAAGGAACTCAAGCTTTTCTTATTTATGTGAAGTTAGAAGATTCATTCCTTCGCTTGTTTGCTACACTTTTTATTGTTATTACAAGATATTTTACTTTAAGACAGTAACTTTTAAACCTCACTGCATTTCCATAGGTATTGTGTCGGAGGAAGATATAAAAGGAAGATGACAGGCCATCTCTTGTTCCATGTTTCTTTTAAGTTATTACTATTGTTATTGAATTATGTTATTCTGTCAGATAGCCAAAACATGAACAATATTTTGCTTTCTATTGGTGCAGCTTCTGTTACATCACAAAAACAGACCTTATATCTTTATATTCCTCCCACATGATGTGAATTTTGCTCACCCATAACTGCAGGTGAGGCAGTGTTATCAATTTCATCCCAAACAGTCCAATTTCCAGAACTCAGAACTGCAGATGTGGGAATTTGGGGCACAAGTGATAAAATTTAGAAGCTCACCACTATTTTGTTCTGCACAATTTTGCCACTATTATTTGTTGTGTTCCAGAGTTACTCATACTTCTCACACATACAGCATCCACACCACAAGAAAAATCTTTCTGTAGGTGTTCTCTGAACAACAGGGTTATCCATGGCTTGTTTCTACAGACAGTTTTCCTGCCAGAATCATGAATCCTGCCATCTTTCAGCTACCCTCCCCCTCTGCCCTGTCACACCAGACTTTAGAGGATTTAGAGCCCTGTCCAATGTCCTTCAACACCAACTAGACAAGTGGCAGCATGCTGTGTCTGGCTTTGAACTGAGCGTATGATGGGCTGGCAAGTTTGTTAATGTGCTAGCCAGCAGGCCAAATGGAAGCAACAGCCGCTGAGCTCAGACTGCAACTTGTCTCTCTCCGATGGCGCCCATTTGGATCTATTTTCTCTACTTATTCAACAATTGTATGTCCCTTTAGCCCTCTATTTTATTTTATGCAAACTAAGGAATGTGTTTGCAAGTTAGTTTCAGGATCCAAGGAATAAACAAACAGACAAGCAGTGTTGTATTTCTATGTTTTACTTCCTTGGGAAATCAGGTTAATTTTCTTTTACCTTTGCTACTGTTTTTCTAAACTGAATGTCCAGCATGAACTATTATAGGAAGTACTTCTCCCACTGTGCAATATTTCTGTATCAGTATTTCAGAGCCTACTGGGGAGAAACATCTTGAGCACAGGAGGGTTTAAAGCACTGAAGGGTTTAAAACCTTTGTGACACTTAGTACACAAGTCCCATTCGACTTTTACAAACTCAGGTCATATAACTCATTCCATCTGACTGGTTCTTGTGTTTGCCTGAAACTGTTATAGATCCATAATCATATTTAGATAAAACTATTTTCCTCCTTAGTATTTATTTCCAATCCCTTTAGAAGATGACAAATGCAAAACTTTTCTCCATCAGACTACTGAAAAATACTTCCATGAAAAGAAATTCCAAAAAAAGTGTGCACGTTAAAAAGAAATATCTGACTGAGTATCATATCGCTCCTTCACAGTAGATCTGTTGACATTTGTAACATTACAATGCATCGCATTGCTTTTTGCTGAGACTTTTTGCTGCAAACATCAGTTTAGGTGACTGTTTTCATAAAAGATACATTCTTCTTTGCACAGCTCTCTTCTTGATGTTTGCCTGGCCTTCTAAATTGTGAATGCTACCAGCCCACCTAACCTTTCTGTCTGTTCCTACAGGCTAAGTTTTTCATGTCATTCCCAGTAAAATTAGCTACACAGTGGAAAATGTGCACTTGAAGTTAGGTGTAGCAACAGACTGTATTTACTATTTAAATTTATACTTGTATCTTTCTCTTTTGGCACTAATATATTTATTAAAACAAAAATTAAAACAAAAATTTAATGTGAACAACACATACACCAGAAAACAGATAAATGACTGCAAATCTATCTCCTTTTCCAAATGGCATAAAAACTCCCCTTTATTTTATAGTGGATTGTTTGCACCCAGATGATGTAGAAGTAAAAAAATGGAGATGCTAGTCTTTATTTTTTATGATTGTGCATTGCTTTGCAGAACTTAGTAGTGCTATTGAAGCAATATCTTGAACCTCTTATTTTACAGGGACAATAGAAGGAAGATACTAAACTATTAGAGAGCATCCAAAGGAGGGCAAAGAATATGGTGAGGGGCCTTGAGGTTAAGCTGTATGAGGAGTGGCTGAGGTCACTTGGTGAGTTCAGCCTGGAGAAGAGGAGACTGAGGGGAGACCATATGGCAGTGGGGGCATGGACTAACCAGACTGCGTGCAATATGGTGAATCATTTATTCCCATGCAAACAAGCCCTTATATACCTCCCGTGACATCACATATTTCCCACAGCAAGTCCTTCCAGTGGGTGTGCTCCATTGAACACTCTCTCTGGGGGCTTGCTGTGGAGACTACATCTCCCATGGTTTCTTGCGACATCCTTCCTATACAGTGTTGACCCCTTCTGCCACAAGACCTCATTGCAGTCTACAACCTCCTCATGAGGGGAAGAGAAGGGGCAGGCACTGATCTCTATTCTGTGGTGACCAGTGACAGAACCCAAGGGAATGGCCTGAAGTTGTGTCAGGGAAGGTTTAAGTTGGATATTAGAAAGAGGTTCTTCACCTGGAGGGTGGTTGGATGCTGGAACAGGCTCCCAAGGGAAGTGGTCACAGCACCAATCCTGGCAGAGTTCAAGAAGTGTTTGGACAATACTTTCAGGCACATGGTGTGACTCTTGGGGAGTGCAGGGCCAGGAGTTGGACTTGATGATTCTTGTGGGTCCCTTCCAACTCACAACATTCTGTGATTCTGTTATTTGCACTCACTAATGAGAAGAAAAACCCACCTAACTTCACTTGCCAGCAGCATATGTGAAAGTTTGATTCTTTGTTTGCATTGCTTTATTTACAAACAGATGGACAGAAAACAGAGAATTTATATAACATGTGCTTATGAATTAGGTAGATCCAATTTGGAACAGAACCTGAAAGAACAAAGTTTGAAATAAGGCCAATTGTGGCAAAGGCTAGAATTTTCATTATATTATTATTTTTCATATAACATACAAATGTTTAAAATTTAATAGCTTTTCTAGTGGCCACAAAGGTAAATAGAATGGAAATGTTGAATTTGGACAGAACATTGAGTTGTTATTTTCAATTCTGTATTAATTTATTTAGCAATTCTTTCTCACAATCTTCTCAAGACTTTCCAAAACATTTCAGTTTTACCCAGTTTATTAGTACTACATGAATGGCATTTAATGAGTTAATCTGTGGCTTTCTGAAAACTGAAGAATTAATTATCTCCATTCAAATCCTAGAGAAGTATTTCCCAGACACCTGGGAATCCGCTCAGTTGTGCCCTGCCAAAGAGCTTGTTCTATGCAGCAAAGTTGTATCAAATCAAGCACAATTCAGCCCTATACACTATATACACTCCTTGTAAGCTAAAGCTCAGAGTCTATAAATTGAATGCTGTGGAAGTTTCAGGTTAAAGACATTATTTGGCATATTATCCGGAAATCTAAAATTTAGGAGAATATTTTAGCTCTGTAAAATTCTTAGAGCTTCTCAGAAATCTCTTATCTGGAGGAAGATCTGACTTCAAACTTAGCTCTGCTTTTAGCAATAGGTTACACTAGAGACCTCGGAGGGTTCTTCCAATCTAAATTATTGCATAATAGTATGATTGCAGTTGTATGATACACATCAAGTAGAAAGCTACTTGGTGTGGATTATGGTGGAATATAAACTTAGGAAGGAGCTATTTTAGGAATAGATGGCTGTATGATTACATTTAATTTTTTTTTAGTGCCTACAGGGTACAGTATATTCATTACATTTTAAAAACAAAAACAAAAAATAGACAAAACAAAACAAACAAATAAAGAAACAAAAGCTTGAAAAAAGTGTGAGCTTAAAAGAATGTAACATACTATATGCATAAAGTAACTTAATCTCCAATTTATTGTCTCTTGTCTGGAAAAGACCAAACGAATTCTGCTCTTGTTATTTCTTCAGACTTTAGGAGAGACTTTCTAATTGTCAAGATTTTGAACATCAGAGACCGTAAAAATCAAAGACCCTAAAATTCCATATCAGCCTACATATTATTTGATAAAGGAAACATTCAAAAGCTGTGAAAAAAGCAAACGAGGTGCTAACATGATTTGCTTTTATCCTTTTCCTTCATCTTTCCCTTCAGGTACACTTTCTTTGCTCAGACTTTCCCTGCATAATGTGCTTCCCATATGCTTCTTAAATATGTAGTATGCAGTATACATAGACTTCTAGTATATGAAGACATATCTTAGGGGGTCAGAAGGATTAAAGGAAACTGGAATTAAAACAAGATGCAATAATTTTTCCACTTACAGATTTCCAAGTGGTAGTTTGGAAAAAAGGAATTCCTTTTCTGTCAATGAACATCTTTGATCTTTTGTTTGATTGTAGCATGATAGATGAAATCAACATATAGCCTTCAAGGAAGTACAAATTTAAATGAAGTGTAACTCTTCTCTTTGGTGTAAACTTAATTTGGGACATAATTTTTAAAATTCTTTCAAGGCAACATAATAGAACTGCAAGTAAAATTGTATTTGGATGTTAAAATAGCCAGTTAATAGGAAAAAATAGAAACCCTACAATGTTAGATGATGGATATATGTTGAGGTATATCGAGATACATCAGAAAGCAGAACTACATATAGAAATAAAACTATTACTGATAGCTTATGATGGTAGGTCAAAAATGTTTGCATGGCTAACACAGAAACTCATAACTATAGGTATTGGGCTTCTGTGGCAAGGTTTTAGTAGCCAGGGGGCTGCAGGGGTGGTTTCTGTGAGAAGCTGCTGGAAGTTTCCCCCATGTCTGATGGAGACAATGCCAGTTGGCTCCAGAATGGACCCACTGCTGGCCAAGGTTGAGCCCACCGGGAATGGTGGCAACATCTTTGGGATAACAGAATTAAGAAGCGGGGGAAGAAAACCTACTGTACAACAGCAGCCAGAGAAGCAAGGAGAGAAAATATGTGAGAGAAACAGCCCTACAGACACCAAGGTCAGTGAAGAATTAGGGGGAGAAGGTGCTTCTGGTACTGGAGCTGAGATCCGCTGCTGCCTGTGGTGAAGACCATGGCGAGACAGGATGTTCCCCTGCAGCCCACGAAGGTCCGTAGCAGAGCAGAGATACACCTCCAGCCCGTTGAAGACCCCACACCAGAGCAGGTAGGTGCCTGAAGGAGGCTGGGACCCCATTGGGAAGCCCACACTGGACCGGGCTCCTGACAGTACTTGTGACCCTGCAGGGCAGAGAAACTGGGAGTGAAGCAAATGTGAACAAAACCCAGAAAGAAGGGAGTGGTGGGGAGCGTATGTTTTAAGAGTTGGTTTTATTTGTCATTATACTGCTTGGATTTGATTGGTGATAAATTAAACTAATTTCCCCACGTTTAGTCCATTTTCCCCGTGGTGGTAACTGGTGAGTGATCTCTTCTGGTCCTTATCTCATCCTATGAGTCTTTCACTATATTTTCTCTCCCCTGTCCAGCTGAGAAGTGGCTTTAGTGGACACACACCATATCATCTTGTTCATGAAATAATAAGTTTCCACAGAATATAGCAATTTCTGGTGGCATACCTCCTTCTCAGGCTTGTTTTTTCATTTTCAATCTACTATGCAATAGGCTCTTGATCCATTACCAAGACAAACTCTAAAGAAACTTCTTTTATTTTCAAACCGACTGGAGGGATATCCCATATTGTATAACACCATGCTGAGCAATAAAAGGTGGACAAAAGAAGGAGGATGGAGGGGGCATTCAAAGTGGTGGCATTTGTCTTTTCAAGTCACTGTTATGCATGGCAGAGCCTGGCTGTCCTGGAGATGGCTAAATACCTTCCTGCCCATGGGAAGCGGTAAATGAATGCTGTGTTTTGCTTTGCTTGTTAAACTGTCATTATCTCAACCCACGAGTTTTCTCACATTTGCCCTTCTGAATCTCCTCCATGTCCTGCTGGGACTGTGTGCAGCTCAACTGCCAGCTTGGGTGAAACTATGACATATATTATATCTGGAAACATTACAAATGCTAAAAATAGATGACAGCAAAAAGTATTAACGCTGGAAAGAATGACATCATTTAGGGCAGTGTACTACACAATTATTACTGTATAATTAGTGTTCCTGGCCAGATTATAAGCATAAGAATATTTGATATGAAGTTGCCATGAGTCATTTAGTAGCCATTAAAATAAAGCTATACAACCAATTTTTCCAGTTTGCTCTCGTTATACTAGCAGGTCCTTTTTATCATCATGCTACACAGGAGCTTTAAAGAAGTCATTAGGCCTTCATTTACTTCTGAATGCTGGTCATAAGTTTCAATATTCTAACGTACTTGGATAATTTCAAGGTAGAAGAGAGATATCTTCTTCCAAGAGGACTTTTTTTATAATTAAAAACTTGAAGAACATCTATGCTTTTCAACCAGAAAAGGCAGGAGCAATTATATCACTTTCTATCCACTTTATAGTACTTGTAATATGTGCAGTATATGTGTTGCTGATAATGATGACTGAATTTGAGAATTATAAAGGAACTTTGCAGTAATATATTTGATGTTTTGACCATATAATAACCTACTTAAAACATAGAAACCTTAGTTTTCCATTAACTTCAAGACAATTAGAAATCATCTTCCATTTAATTTTAAATAATCTGCCTCCTTAGTTAAATAAAAATATTATTATGTATTTAAAGTGAATATTTAAATAAACAAAAAGGTTTTTGTTGCAATAATCATCAATTTCAGACTGTTGAATCAGATCAGAACGGTTCCACATTAACATTTGATAACCATAATTTTAACATGAAACTTGATAAACTACACCATAAAAAAGTGCTCTCAGAATAAAATGCAAACTGGCTAAGGACCTAAAATTAGATTAGATTCTAGATGAACTTAATTTGTTGTGATTTTTTTCTCCTGCTTAAAATATGCTCTTTGGCAAATTCCAATAAATTAAACACTTCCAGAAGTATTTGATTGACTTTGCTACAGTATTAGTGTTTCAGAAACAATGGAAAACCAAAACGGTTTGTTCACATTAAAAAAAGCGCTTCCTGGAAAAGATTCACTATTGCTTCTTACATTAAAGAACATGCTACACATGTATGTAGTTGATACAATTTGGAATCCTGAGGACTTCTACTTTGCTAAAAGTCTTAAGTGGTACCAAATGTGCAAGGTACCGAATAGTGCATATATGCAGTATTGCTGCAATGTTGAAACTACAGAGAGGGATGGAACATATTGCTGTCTGTACCGTTGCGGGTAGTTTCCTTCTGGCTTTGATTTTTGTGTTGTTTGAGGTCTTGTTGTCAATGTGGTTTTTGTCGAGGGGAAAAATCAGTATTTTGGATAATACCTGCACAGATACAGGTGACTGTTAGGGACTTGGATAAAAGCAGCCTTCATGTAGCTCGTGATGGACAAATTCTGTATCTCACACAGAATGCCATTATGCACCATGCATTTCTGTAGCCGGTTGTAGTTGGCTTCCTGCCAAACCCCACAGACTACAGAAGAAAAGCTCCCAGAAGAAAGAGGAAAAAAAAACAGAATAGCAAAACCTATATAAAATATATATATATATTACATATATCACAGATATACAATTAAGTACTATGTACATATGAACACAGAAACCCCAAATCGCTCCCAAAAGGGAAAGAAGGGAAGGGAAAAGGGCAAAAAGGACTAAAAGGGACAAAAACAAAACAGGTATGCACAATCAAAAAACCCGGTAACCAACAAAATAAAGAACTAGCAAAATCTCACCACTTCCCTTGAGAAAAGCAGGACAGGTGGATGCGGCCCAGCACTCTCCCCTCACGCGTGGGAGACACAGCAGTCACTGCAGGCCTCAGCTCCAGGTAAGCAAGGCCGAGACAAGGACCTACCATTCCCAAACCTCACCGGAAGAAGAGAGAAGAGGTCTCTCTGACCGGCTTATTTACACCTCAAGTTACGTAGAGGAATAGCATGGAATACTTCCTTGGTTACTTCCCTAGTTCCTTCCTGGTTACAAGCTTGTCTCCAGGAAGGCCTAGACTGAAACTATCACATTTTCACATCCAGGTTGTTTTATGCCCATAAGGTGACATCTTTCTTAGACAATTTAAATACATGAGAGCAAGAAAACACTACTTTATTATATTGTATACCTTATTTCAGCCAACTGTGGTAATCAGACAAATTGCTCTAGTTTTAAGGAAACCAAATCATGATCTACCAAAAAAGATCCATACATAGTTTATTTGTTTTACTTTATAGAGAGCTAAACTCCTTCTGTTGGGATTACATTGGAATGGTAAATTAGTAGACAGTAGAAAGTATGGCTAAAAGTCTTTTATATTTAAAGCACTCTGCCACAATATCCAAAATTTTTAAAATATTATGTAAATTAATAAAATGTACAGTACCTGTAAGAAAAGGAGGAGACTATATCAAAGCAGCCTCAATGTGTTGTCTCAAGATAATTGTCTTTTTTGTTAAACCTGTTACTATACAACTCCCTGAGAGAATTTTCAGGGAAATAGCATCTGGTTGGTCTGGTTAATTTTGCAGAAAATGAGCATTTTTAGAGATAGTTTTTGGATCTATCTTTCAAGTATATAATACAGATTGGTCTTAATATGCATATTTTCAGCTGCTCACTCAGACAACCTCACTTTATTTCTTGCAGTTAAACCACTTAGCTGAACATAGCACATTGTAGGTTTCCTTTTAAAACAATTCTTATTCTATGGTTGTCTTTTTGTTTCATAACTAAGGAAAAGTGAAGGAAATCAGTCCCCTGTGCAAATAAGGAACCTCTTACTTTTGACCCAAAGGCAGAAATGTAATGTTTCATCAGATATAAAGTCAGTTTCCAGCTGTGCAATCTCCCTTTTTTATTGTAAAAGTCTGGGAAGCATTAAAAATCAGATATTGAACTCAAAGGTCTTGACAATGTCAGTTTACTCTTCTTGCTAAAAATAACTTGAATTAGACATATATCACAATCATTTGACATATCCTCTCCGATGTCCTTTCTATCCATAAAATTATTTCAATGAAATCTGTACAAAATCACAAACTTAGATAAACCTCTTTTACTCTGTTGAAGCACTCAAGTAATTTTAAAATTACACTAGTGTAATAAAAAAGAAATTAGTATTTATTGTATGAGCTTTCTTTATCAGCTCACCTGCTACAAATTCCACCTTTACCATTTTGGATTTTTCAACTGATATTTCCTGGACTATTAAGTACATTTCAGCTTGACCTCAGCCATTTGCTGTTTCAGTGTTTATTGCAAAAGATAAATTTTCTTTCACTACAGAGAGACTTAACATTTTCCATCTACAATGAAGAGGACAATAATTTGGGCAAACACGGACATTAGGATGTCTACATTAAATCAAAGATCTTCATCATCTAACACATCGAGTCTTAAAGTTAGTTTTGGATAAACCTGGTTAATTATGCAGTCTTGCAAAAGTGTCAAATAAAAAAAGTATGAAAGTCAGAATACTCTTGCTGAACTCTCATTTACAAGGATAAATTCAGCCTACTTAATTCTTAGTTTTACAAACCTGAAATACAATATATCTGCTGCCCACTGTATGATGCTTTAAAATCTCTCATAAAGTGAACCCAAAATATGAATTATCCTCACCTCTTCCAGTGCTGAGAAGGTGGACTACAAGCATTGCTGTTCAATCCCTTCCACAGTGATCTAAATATGTACATGCTACATCTATATAAATTAGACCACTTTAAGAACTGGCTAAATTGTCATATTTTGGAAGTTATCTTTTGCTACACCTCCTACTACTTAATAATAAATGTACCAGTGAGACTTTTACACTAGATTATTCTTCACCAGGTTTTCACTTTGGTTAGTACTATGATATCAGAAATACTTCTTTTCATTTTATTCTATCAATTCAAGTACGTTTGGATTCTGTTCCAATGTGACTATCACTTTTTCAACAGCATGAGTGTTGTTATAACCTAATTTTTAGTTATATTTCCACATAAAGTCATATAAAGGCTTAAAAAAGTACAAAGATGCCCAGCTAAGGGCATCTATGGCATCTGTGCCAATCAACAATATTTTTCCACTAAAATTGTTTGCTTTCAATTAATGAAAGTTAAAAAGATGTCAATACACATTAGGTATTAACTACAGGATGAATATCAAATTTTGGAGGAGCTTTCCAGTTAGGCACAATTCTGTATCTAAATAGCAGTGTTCATGTAAAGGAAAACTGCATTTTACTAATCTATTAGATCTTTATAAATTTTTTAAATAGGAATAAATTAGGGAAATTAGTATAATTTATTTACACTTGTGTGGTGGGTTGACCTTGGCTGGCAGAGAGGTGCACACCAAGCACTTATATGATTCCTCCTCTATCAACAAGAAAATGTGAAAAAATAAGATAAAAATATTTGCAGTTAAGATAAGAATTAATTAATTCAATTTAGTGCCAATTAATAACAAATAGGAAAGTGAGTTTTAAAACAAGAACTAAAACCACCTTTCTTCCAATCCTTTCTTCCCAGGCTCAGCTTAACTTCTATCTCTTTTATCTCCTGGCAATAAGCAGTGCAAGGGGATGGGGAATGGGTACTTTGGTTAGTTCATAATCCTTCATTTCTGCCACTCCTACTCTGTCACACTCTTCCCCTGCTCCAGCATGAAGTTTCTGCCATGGGAGACAGACCTTCACAAACTTCTCTAGTATGAATCCTTCCTGTAGGCTGCAGTTCCTCAAGAACTATGCCATTGTGGATCCTTTCCATGGATGCATTGTTCGGGAATAATCTGATGCAGCATGGCTCCTCTCCATGGGCCACAGCTCCTTCCAGGAGTCAGCTTCTGAATAAGCTCTCCATGGGCTGCAGCTTTCTTCAAGGCATGTCCACCTGCTGTGGCATGGGGTCCTCCACGGGACGCAGTCTCGATATTTGGTCTCATATTTTTCTCAATTGGCAGCAGAGGGACAGCCTGCTTCACCATGGTCTTCTCCTTAGGCTGCAGGGAAATCTCTGCTTCTGGAGCACCTCCTCTTTCTCCTTCTTCTCTGGTCTTCCCTCCCAGCTGCTCTTGCACAGTATTTTTTTACCCTTTCTTAAATATGTTATCCCAGGGGGGCTGTCAGCATCACTGATAGTCTCAGCTACAGCCAGTGGCGGGACTGTCTTTGAGCCAACTGCAACTGATTCTGTCTGACATGGGGACAGCTGCTGGTGTCACCTCACAGAAGCCACCCCTGTGGTCCCTCTGCTATCAAAATCTTGCCACATAAAGCCAGTAAAACTTTCAAAAGACCTTTGGCAAGGTTCTTGACAGTCTCCTAAAGAAGTACGCAGGCACAAGATTAGATGCAGAGAATTCATATGGGTCAAAAACTGACTTGGAGTAAGGAAACAAATATTAGATGACGAATTTTCATCAAAAAATTGTTTGCTGAAAATCACAAAAAATCAATAGCAGGGTGCCTGGGTATTCTTTATTAGTTCCACATTAATTATTAAATTTATTAATGTTCTGGGAAAGGAAACAGCAATGAGGTAACAAAAATTGCAGATGACAAAAGTTATTTTGTTGGTCAAGATCAGAGAGGAATGCAAAGAACCTATGTGGATCATAGTCAAAGTTAGACGCATTGGTAATATATCATCAAACAAATTTCAAAGTTGATTAAAAAAACCTACAAACAATGACCACTGACAAGGAAAACACCTCGTGTGGTTCTAAATTACCTTGTATCATTGGAGGAAAGGGTTTTAGCTCAGCTGTGACCTCAGTTTTATAACCAGTTACAGTCAAAACCAAAAAGAGTAAATAAAGGCAGCACATGGAGTTGCACAGAGTGTATCAAAAATATTCACATATATTAATAATATACAAAATATTACGTATTCATTTTACAGCTCAAGAGGTCTAATAGTTTCAAGTGGTTCGGAGAAGGAAAATAATAAGGATATTGAAAGATCTCAAGCAAAAACATATGAAAAAAGTATGCTGATAATATCTATGAAAAGCAAATTATTTTCAGAAGGTAGGTGGAGGGATTCTGTTCTAACATAAAACAGAACTCAACTCAAAGTTTATTTTCAAAAATCCTTACAAATTTTAAAATGAGTCACAATAACCCAAGAAAGTAATTGTCCAAGCACGACATGGAGATCAAGAATATAGCAATCTTCAAAAAAAAAAAAAAAGAATTTTATACAGACAATAAATATAAACAAAATATTACAATTAAAAATATCAAATTCTATGGAAATGAAACCTCTTAGTTCAAGGCTTAAATTGCAACCTAATTACAGACAGTTAGAAAAATATCTAAGGTTATACTTCCGTTGATTCTTAGTAAGGCCATCACAGTCTCTTTGGCGCTAAGGCTGCTGCTCTTTGACAGAAGAAGAACATATCATTAAGAAAATGTGTATGTTCTCCAGAATGGCACCCCCCTTGTTGCCAGCAAGCTAACCCTAATTATCACTGAAGAAATTTTACTTGTCTAAAGTAAAGCAACAAACTTCATTACCTCCCATCATAAAAAAAACAATATTCCTCAGTAGACAGGGAGCTGAGCTCTGGCATCTAAGCTGTGTCTTTTAAGTTAAACACATATATAGGACAAGCAAAGTTTAATCTTTAAAAGATACTCATGGCAGGATTTACAGAACAGTTGAATAGATCTAATTTTTTCTGAAATTCTTCTAAATGCCATTTTATGTATTTTTAAATGGCAATCAGATTCCTATTAGAAGTGTTAGTGACAGGACTTCCGTTGGGTCTTCAGGAAAAATGAATCTCTGTAGTCATCTCTGAGTGGTGAAAACAGTGGAGGTCAAAGAGTACATACTTTTCACCTGAACTGATTAATTGTTTTTCAAATGGAAGGAAAAGCATAGTAACAGAAAAAGGAGGTGGGTGAATTACTTTGTGTGAAAAAAGGAAAAAAAAAATTTAAAAAGTGCTACAGTGGAGTGGTTAGGCTAGAACAACACTTCTGATCCTTACCATCCACTCCCACAATACGTACTCATGGGAAAACATTCTTTCTCTATTTGAATAGAATAAATCAACGATAAATCCTTTGCTATCCTTTAAAAATGATTTTGATTACTTATGGTAACAGCTTAGCAGGAGTTGACATAGTTTACAGACAACTTCAGGCTCAAAATGCAAGTTGGTATATTCTTGGCAATATGTGGATATAAAACCAACAATTAAAACTTACCTCAACACCACCAATGGTCTGTCTCAAAGATTATGGTGGAGCACGGTGCAGGCATTTAGCATCATAGAGGCCTTTTAGGCCAGATATACTTACAGGGCATAAGAACAGATATTATCTGCACGTCCAGGAAGCCCAATTTTACAGCCCAATGCCCTTCTGATAGGATTATAGTCCTTCCTTCTCCAGAGCAATCATGGTTGTCCAGCTGAGGCAATACTACACCTCACTCTAGTGGACAGCAGAAGCAAACTTGAGACACAGTGACACATGAATTTTGTGTCCACTTAGATCCAGTACACTGCAACCAGACATACCATAACCTTTGTGGATTCCTGAAAAAAAATTAAGTTAAACCCCTGCATGAGTACATGCCATTCTCCTGAAGTGGAAAGGGTAAAACTTTATGGATTTTTGATATCCATAAAGCAGATGGAGCTAGAGAAAGAACACATCGAATCACTTAAAGAAACAAGGGTCTAAAAACAGGGCAGAATGTGCTGCTTAAAAGACTGTACAATTTCTTTGGCAATCTCGTGTTTGTCCCTAGACTTGCCACTTGTCTCCCAATGTCTTTTATGTATTCATTTATTTTTTGTCCTGATAATCTTGTTAAAAAATCTAATAATGTGGGATGTGTATTGAAGTCTTTATTGCCATCAATAATGCTTTCTTATTAAAACTGCTCCCATAAGAGTTTTGCTTTACATATAAGCAAAGATATAAGTATAGATAACAAAAATTTTCGAATGTTAGAAAATTTTCGAATGTTAGAAAAAAATAACCTGATTTAAAAATAGGCTTTTATGGAAGTACTGAGTGAAATCAGGGTTTTTTTATCTGCAGAAAAGTGAGAAGAAAAAAATCTTTTTTCAAAGCATGTTTCTTCATATATTACTCTGACAGCATTTTAAATCATCCTCCTGCTGTGGGTATATATATTCTGGTCCTTATTAGCAACACTACAAATTTGGGTTATCAAACACGTCCTTGAATAAATCAGATGAGGCTTTCATACATAACTAGAAAAAGATACAATCTAGGAGAGTCTGCCATTTCAAACCTTATTTAAATTGCAGACAATTTCTCCCTTCCTACTCTTGTGCTTGCAAGAATTCTTACACCCATCAGCAGCTGCTTTCGTTTAAGATATCGTAATTGCTTTGGTTAATGAAATACACATACAAGGTGGATGATTTATTGCTAATGCTTGTAGGGTTTCATGTTAATTGTTGAAAAAACAAAATATCTATTCTTTTTCTTAGATGTTACTACATTTTTATGTGTAGTTTTGGTAAATAACAGGTATTTCTATCACCTGCATTCTGCTGAAATACTAGGCTTCTAGGCTACCATGACTATTTGATTATTCTACAAAGATTCTCACTGTTTCTGAACACCTTGGTATAAAGGGTGATGGATATTAGTATCATAAGCAGCTACATGACAATGTCTTTTCAAATACAAGTAGAAAAATTATTATTGACTCACTGATGTCAATTTTTTTTTCTACTTGTGCTTTACTAATCATGTTATTCTTCCTTCTCTCTGGTCCAGTTTATTTTCTGTAGCATGCATGTAGATAAAAAACCGCAAACCAACTATTTTCCAACAGTGTATTTGGGCAGCTTGTTCAAATGCTCAAGAGGGTAAGGATCTTAGGCTACAAAAATCATTATAGCTACTTCAGAGAGAAAAAAAACTCGTAACTTATTTACATGCTGAAATACTCCACAGAAGCAGCATCAGCTAGGCACCATCTGTTTTGCAGTTTTGAGAAGTTTTCACTCTGGATATAGAAAAAACTCAGCATTTAAGAAACTTTTTATAAGGAATACGTAAAACAAATTTTTACAAGATATTTTGCTGTGGTGTGTACGTTTTGTATGAGCAAGACATAGGCATCTCGATAGGCATCGAAGTGTGGAGTAAACAACTTATTCTGTGACAGCTAAATCTAGAATTGTATGTGATAAAGGTCATTGTGCCAAGGACAAGTGTAGATTATTTGTGTGTAGAAGTACTGATCCTTTAAGCCAGTGACTGAGTTTCAAGCCTTACACTTACGGACTTTGATAGATTCTCCATTGTGTGGGAATATGAGCTAATTTACAAGGACAGATCTCCAGCCAAAATGAAATGTTGCAATTCTTCTGCCCCCTGGTTCTCTGAGATGACTTTAAATGTCAGGATTCAGAGATTCAGAATGGTGTACATAGAGACATAATTCAGATCTTTTCTTAAATAAATGTAGTGATTTTAGAAAGACATTTATCCACACATTGAAATTTTTTAGTGAAGACATAATCATTAACTCTGATGATTATGTAACTTAATAAACTTATTAGCAAATACATGCATATGAAGAAATGATTTTAAAGACTCTTACCATCTGGTTGCAAGTATTAAAAAAAAATATAGTGACTTTGAGGAAACTGTAGTGCATGGAAATGAATAATACAAATTTCTTAGTGTTATTTTTGGTGCATTAAATCTATGACAGAGTGTTCACACACATTGACCATTCCACTCTAATATTAATGAAACTAGTTAATTGACATATGCAAGTTTATTATAGGAGCCACTACTCTAGAATACTTGCATCCTGGCTATAAAAAGTTTATTTTAATCATTGCTAGTGGGATCTAATAATTTCGGGGGAAATGGTGGTTTGGATATTTGCTCTTAGCTGAAGGAAATTAACTTCAGCTTTGTGTTTTTGTTGTTTACTGTATGACGACTGTTCCAAGGGAGAAAAAAAATTATTTTAAGTTCTTATGGCTCAATTGGGTGTTAAGCACCTTTGTTAAATTTGAGGGGTTGGGGTTCAAAAAACAAAGTATTTTCTCAGCCAATTTTTTTGTGTGATAATTGCATTGGGAATTCAGTTATGGAAGGTTTATGGGGTAGTCTCTCAAAAGAGTACAATTAAAATTAAATGAAGTAATAATTTTTCTCTTCTCAACAGATGACCAGAAGATTAGGAAAAAAAAAAGGGGAGGGGATGCTTTTTTTACTATAAGATAAAGAGTGCAGCCATTTAATTTTCATTAAATGCCTCTATATTGTGGTTTGTTATAAGCTTTATGCAGCCAATACTTTTCCAGAACTTGACTGCAAAAGAATGTACTCCAGTGAACAACTATTTCCATCATGTCTTTCACAAAGCCTGAATCTACACTCTTACTCTTGAAACAGTTTTGATCTGTAGAACAGAAGCCAAGATTCACTTGGTTATAAAGAGATAACATGTCTCTGTCACGTGGATGAATTATCAGACAGAAAAACTTCAGTGTTTAGTCTCTGCTAAAGAAGGATAATTGATGTACATTACAGAAAACAGAAGTCTTAATGAAACAGAAAGACTGAACAATCAGCCCTTGACTTCGGGTTTAGAACTTAAGAAACAAAGTAAGACAGACTATAAGGCATGCTTTTCACTTATCTGGCTGCAGCAACACAGCTGTATGCTTTCCTGTAGGCTGCTTTACCGCAGTATAGGCAAACTCATGTTTTGTGATCATTTGTAACATGCTTGCTGAATTTTAGGTGGGACCTAAACTTTCCAGAGTTTTTACAAGCAATCTGTGGAGCTATCATTAAATTCTGGAAGCACAATGTTGCAAAAGTGAAGTCTCTGTAGATATAATCTTTGATGCTCCATTTACATAGCATAGGACGGTACTCATTCAGCTGCATTGGTGATGGGAAGTACACAACTGCACAAGGACTCTCCAAATGTCCGTGCCAATGGAGAAGGAGTAAAGAGGAGAAAAAGAAATGAGAATGGGAAAATTTGCAACATGGAGGAATGGTAGGAAAAGTAACAAGTAAGCAGTCTACTTCAGTTGCCACTTCAGTCCTTAAATTAACCAGTATATATTATAATGTTTATATTTGTGGTAAATATTCGAGTCATAAAAATAACCTCTTATATGAGTCAAGTGAAAAACCGCAATAAATACAAATAGGAGATGTAGCAATTTTTTAAATCTATCTGTCCTTTCTATGTATTTTCCCAAGGGGGTCTTTTCATTGTATGTTACATTCTTCTGAAAATGTTGCCTCTGCGTGTAGCTTGTTTTGCCCTAATCAAACACTGGGGATATCAAAATAATAAAGATTAGTTTTCAAGTCACTGAGAGTCCTTATTAATCCAAAGAGCTTTCATGTTCAAAAAACCAATGTTTCTGCTCTCCGTGACAGCAATCATTCTGTTATATTCGTGTGCTAAGTAGGCTATATTAAACCATACATCATTATTAAACCATACATCTTCACATTCAATTTAAATTTCAGCAGCATGGCATATTTTAGAGAGAAAGAAACTTATTCGCTTTCATAAAAAAAAGACAAGCCCAAAGTGTTTTAAATGCGTATGACTGTCCATTAGACCACACTGTCATGCAAAGATAAAACTATGTTCTTCTAACTTTAGAATAGAAGTAAATTAAGAAATTCAATGAAATATAAGAACTTAGTGAGGATTTATTGTACAACTTATATTAAATAGAAATTTCTTTAGGATGTGTTAAGAAAACTAAGCAAGAAACTGAATACTAACCTAAAAATACAAGATGCAAAAATGTACTTATAGATTTGTAATTTCTGAGAAACACTGCATTTTAATTTAATGTTTTAGGGGAGGCAAAGATTTTTTATTAACAGGTGACATCATGGTCTCTAAATGCAAGTACCAGTTAGTTAGTGACAGTTCTGGCATGTCTGGCAGAGCAGTATTGTGCCCAGTTCTTCAGCAGAAAATGACTTACTTCCATGCAAAAATCAGCAACATTTTGATTGCTAGAACAGAAATTAATTCTTTAGAGGATTTTTTTTTTCTTTTTTTTCAAGTATTGATTTTGGCTTTTTACCTTTCTAAGAAGGATCTTTGGTGAAATTGTTCTGTCAATTTCAAATTACCATTTTTACTGCAGCAGAACTTGGTCATGCATGATTCCACATCCAACAGAGACTACTGGAGGAAAAATAAATCCAGGACATTTATTTCTTCTAAAACTGTATAAAATAATAAGCAGGTTCAGTAAGTTTTTTTTCTATTTGAATTACAGGTCCGTGGTCAGTGATTAACATCTCAAGCTCATTCAGTCATAGCAACATGAATCTTACACATTCAGAAAGAGTGGAAACAAACATCCTAATTGTGTCTCTGAGAGATCTAAATTCATGAGTGATTCATCTCAAGAAAAACATCCCCCAACCAGATGTATGTTTCTTACCTGAAGTGTGTCTCTCAGCTCTAAATGACCAAAGAGTTAAATGAGCAGAGCTTAAAGATTAAAAAAAAAAAATCAAAAAGAACTGCCACCCCTCCATCCCCTCCAAAAACAAACAAACAAATGCTTTATATTTGACCATGTTGGTAGTACTGAAACAAAGTTAATTTTAAGACTGTTATAAAGCTATGAAGCTAACACAACAATATCATATGTGTAAGAAAGGCTTATATATCACCCTTCATGCTCAAAAAGAAGGATTAAAAAAGTTAACAATGAAAGATATGAAAGGACTGAAAACATGTTATTTTGTCATGATTTCCAAATTACTCAGTGTTCAGCTAAGTTAAAGGTAAAAAAAAAAGGCAGTGACCATAATTTAGATTGGAAGAAAGATCTGGAGCAAAACCCTAAGCAGTCCCTCACTCCTGTGTTTTCTGTGATTTATAACCCAAGTCATACTATCTTGAAATAAGGCAATTCCTGTCAGTGCAAATTATTTTCATCAGCAATTCTCTGTCACAGAATCATAAGACATTTCTGTTATAGGGAAAAATCTCACATTGTTTAAGCTTTTTACAGCATTAGAAGTCATTTTATTGTGTATGTTGCTGTCTTAGCTGGAAAAAAAGTGTTTGTTTCAATCTGTTAAATGAAAGAATTGATCATTTTATTTGAACACGTGAGTGTCTACTCTATTAATGATAGGACAGCTCAAAAAGGGCATCATCTAACCTCAGATATTATATTTATTGTATAGCTTTAAAAATAAGGAAAACCACTTACTTTTTGTTGTGTGACCTACAATCTTACATGTAAGTGTATATATATATATTCACGTATTATGTATATATATTATATATATTATAGATGCAAATATACATCAGAAGCACCTCAGAAGCACCTGTTGATTTGTTTCAGTACAAATAGAGAGAACTACATTGAGCTGATTTCTTTCTCTAAGAAGTTTTTCTGACTTATTTCCTTCCTGTCAGTAAACTTATGAAAGTAAAAAAATTAAGTTTTAACCTTTATGTGATGATACATGGAGGTTTTTCCACTAGGGGTGAAGACTGTGATTTTCTGATCAGTGCAGGTAAGCCCACAGCAATTAAAAAGATGTTTTCCTCATCACAATCGTTAAAGAACATGCAAAATGGTATATTAAATTTCACTGATTTAGCTTCAGTTGTTGCTCAAATATCCTTCTGAGATTTAGTCTGAAAATTAAATTGACATAACTATTAATGAATACATATTTATGTAGTCACATATATGTATATATAACATCATGTCAGAACTGCATGAATCTGACACTAAAGTAGAGCAACATTATAAAAAGAGAGCCTTTTTGTGGTGGGGGAAAAAAGTTTTCCCCCTGGATTTAAAAAAATGGTAACCCCAGGGGGGTGGTGACCCTTGGGGTTGAGCCAATAAGTGCTCCTGCAAAATATAAACATATCACCCAGACCGGAAAAGAAGGTGGTAGTTGTAGTCGTTGTTGGAGAAGAGGTGGCCATGTTCTAAGCCACGAGGAAGGGGCCCAGACCCCCGTTGGGGGCTAGGCCCCCCCAGCCCCTGGCTGGGGAGCTACAGGGACTTGGAACAGTGTTAGACTGGGCTAAGTATCTGTAGCTGAGAAGCTGGGAGGTTTTTTTCTCTCCTGTGAGCAGCAGATGGAGCAGCAGCAGAACAGCACTGACCAGAGAACAGTGGCAAAGAGCCAGAAGAAGATAAGGAGCAGCAAAACAAGCATGTGGCCAAGCAGGAAGACACAGAGTTGTCTGAAAGAGAAAGAGAGCCGGCACACAGCAGGACTAATCTCTACGGACAGAGTTTTGGGGTAAAAAAATAAAACAAACCCCCCAAAACACCTTGGAGACCCCTCCTAGAGAGGAGAGGTAGTGGACTCCTGCTTGAGAGGAGTCTTGGGATGCAGCATGCACTGCAGAGAGAGAGCTGAGAAGCTCAGGCATTCCAGAGCTGGACTGGGACGGCTGAATGGAATGCAGAGGAGAGCTTCGCCCCCCGTTGCTGCTGCTAAGCTAGTGTTATGGTTTGGAGCTGGCTCCCTCCCAAGTCTCCAAACCTCACCACAAGGAGTCCCCCCCCCACCCCAAACCAAGGGAGAAGAGGGGAAAAAAAACCGAAAGAACCGAAAACGAGAGAGAGACAAAGTAATGTATATAAATATATTTACACTTATATTTACAGTTATATACAGTTGAAATATATAAATATATATATAATTTCACAGGGAAAGGGGAAGGGAAGAACAAAAACCAAAATAATATATATATATATATATTATATTATCCCGCTCAGTAGCCCAAGGTCTATCAACTAAAAGAATTAACAAAGAAGGTCTTACTACTCTCCTTGGGACAACGCAGAATCACACTGGGGTGACTGGTGGCTGCCGGCGGCCTCCGCCTCCCAAGGTCAACAAGGCCTTACCAGGCCTCACTCTCCAAGCCGGCAGACTCAACACAGGGAGATCTGTACCTCCAAAGCCGCCGGAAGGAAAGAGTGCGAAGGTCTTTCCTCCCTTCTTCTTATACCCCAGTTTACGTAAAAATCGTAGGGAATACTGGGTAAATCTGGGCACTTCCTTGGTTACCAGCTGGTCACCAAGGAAGGCCCAGGCCAAACTACCACAGCTAGCAACTGAGACAGAGCACGGGAGCTCTGCAAGGGAGCTTGAATCCCCTGAGGATAGGGACCGTCATGAAGACTCCTGCACGTTGTGATATGACGTGGTGAAGTGACGGTGAACGCAGCCCATGGAAGAGAAAGACCCTCGCTTGGAGTCGAAGGGCCAAGAGGGGCTTGGAGATTCCCCTTGTGTGTATTTGGAAAGAGGTCCAGCTACAGCTGCTGCGTGGAAGAGAGAGAGAGAGAGACTGTTGCCCTAGAGAGACTGCTGCTCTGAGAGTGGAAAGGATCTCTTCCTTCTTCCCTCCTGGACTTTTATTTGGAGGGAGAAGAGATCTGATCGATTGCAAATACTGCTTTATCATAGAAAAGATAGTTAAGATTATGTGTGTAATGTATTATAATATTTATTTGTATAGTGCATTGTAATATAATCCCCTTTCCCCCCACATTGAGTCTTGTGTGGTGTCTGGAAAACCCATCTCACACTGGGCTGAGAAGTGGAAGGGGGGCTTGGACTCGAGAATTGGATTTTGGGGCTCTCAAACCATTACATTTTTACATCAGTAGCCTAACTCTCAAAAATTCCTCTGAATTCTTGAGGTCATTCTTAGCTATTCTCCTTCCCATATTCTTCCTTGACACAGCATTGACTGTGTCAGATGCAGATAATATTTGAAAAGCCTGAATTAAAATTGCACTGAGACTGCTTGATGAAACTGAATAGCTACAAGTCCATGGGGGGGACACCCCAGTGTCCTGAGGGAACTGACTGATGTTATTGCCAAGCCACTCTCCTTTGTATTTGAAAAGCCCCTGGTGACTGAAAAAAGGGAAACATTGCTCCTAATTTTAAAAATGGAGAAAAGAAGACTTGGGGAACTACACACTGGTGCTTGGGAAGATAAGGAAGCAGATCTTCGTGGAGGTAAGGTCAAGTCACATACAATACAAGGTGGTGATCTAAGGCAGTCAGAACAGCTCCTTCGGGGCAAATTATGCCTGACAAGCTGGTGGTCTCCTATGATGGAGGGACTACCCAGAGAGGTGGTGGATTCACCATCCCTGGAGGTTTTTAAAAAGAGATTGGACGTGGCCCTTAGTGCCATGATATAGTAATTGGAGTTGGATCAGGGGTTGGACTTGATGATCTTGGAGGTCTCTTCCAACCCTACCTATTCTATGATTCTATGATTCTATGACTACAACAGTCAACCAGGGAAGACTGACCAATGTCATTTACACAGGCTTCTGTAAGGTCTTTGACATGTTCTCATGTGCCATTCTTATCTCCAAATTGAAGAGAGATGGATGAACTTTAGGCGGATGAGGAATTGTCTGGATGGATACAGGCAGCGAGTTGTGGTCAATGGTTCTATGCCCAGGCGGAGACCAGTGGCAAGCACTGTCCCTTGGGGCTTTGGTGTGGGACCAGTGCTCTTTAACGTCTTCATCAATGTCATAGTGAGATCAAGTGCACCCTCAGCAAGTTTGCAGATGATATGAAGCTGCACAGTGCAGCTGACACAACAGAAGGATAGGATCCCATCCAGAGGGACCTGACAAGCTTGAGAAGTGACATGAGAAGCCCATGAGAACATAGTGAAGTTCAACAAGTCCAAATGCAAGGTTTTACACCTGGGTCAGTGTAGCACAGAGTGGGAGTACTCATTGAGAGCAGCTGTGGTGGGAGTTGTCATGGATGAAAAGCTGGACCAGAGCTAACAGTGTGCACACACAGCCCAGAAAGCCAATCACATCCTAGGCTGCATCAAAATAGGAATAACCTGAAGGCTGAGGGAGGTGATTCTCCCGTTCTACTCTGCTTTCATGAGTACACCAGGTGTGTTGTGTCCAGGTCTGGGGACCTCAACACAAGAAAGACATGGACCTGTTTCAGTGGGTCTGGAGGAGTGCAGTGAAGATGATCAGAGTGTGAGAGAGCTGGGGAAGGAGGGAGGGGAGAGGAGGGGAGGGGAGGGGAGGGAAGGGGAGTGGAGGGGAGGGGAAAGGGTTGGAGAGGAGAGAGTCAGAGAGGGTCGGAGAGGGTCGGAGAGGAGAGGAGAGGAGAAAAAGAATGTAAACAAAAAAGGAGGAAAAAAAAGAAAAAAGGAGAAAGAAAAATAAAAGACTGCACAACAGTGACAGATTTCTGTAACATAACGAAGCAGGGAAAACATAAAAATAAATATTTTGTTCCCATTTTCATCAATATTTCCCTTAACATTCCTTTTCAGAACTTGGACTAAATTTAAGTTAAGTATTCATATTGTATCTTTAATTTCACTGGGAGTGTGGACAAGTTACATTTGTAAAAGAATAGTCAGTCCTACACCTGGAAATGTGTAAGTAGAAGTCAGGATACAAAAATTCTATCTTGTTATCTGACTAGTACTCAGATAGAGGAGGAAAATACACATATGGGAAAGTATAACAATCAGGGCATAATAAGATGTGAGTATTTATGTTTCTAAAAGGAGAAAAAGCAGGTGGAATGCTTTGTTTCTATGTATAATGAAATCCTTCTTTTCTGCTGCACAAATTTAAATTTAAATAATTTAAATTTTTCACTTTCAACTGCTGCATATTGTCAGACAAGTACGTGTGTCAATATTGCAGCAAAAATTATACCATAGTTTGCAAAGGAGCAGGGGCTGTCACTAACCAACTGCTGCTTTACATTCCTTGAAATTGACTCTAATTATTACCGAAGAATCTGTAAAAGAGTTATACAATTCTATTTGAGTAAACAATATTTTTTTGCATCTTCTGAAATACAACAAAGGAAATATTTGGGTCTGATAAAATATTGAATTATAGATTTCCCAAAAACTACAGCAGTTACAGCTATAGGAAGATCCTACTTCTTATACCTGCTTGTGAAATCCTGAGAGAAGATCCTCCACATGTTAAGGATGTATAAGACCCTTAAAAATTAAACATTTAACTCTTTAAAAGCCACTCAAAGTATATACCATCCTAAGCAGTTGCCTTTTGGAAAGGGTCAAAGTCCTTCACTTCTGCAGATGCTTTTCACATAGAATAACAACCCAGGCATTCTCACACAGCTCCAGGCTCTACCCCCCTCACAGCTACTGCAAAAAATTGAGCCTGTCCTTGGGCAAAACCAGGAAGAAGTTTTTTACAATGCGAGTGGTGAAACACTGGCACAGGTTGCCCAGAGAGGTGGTGAATGCCCCATCCCTGGAAACATTCAAGGCCAGACTGGATGGGGCTCTGAGCAACCTGATCTAGTTGAAGATGTCCCTGCCCATGGCAGGGGGTTTGGACTAGCTGACCTTGAAAGGACCCTTCCAACCCAAACCATTCTATGATTCTATGACAGGGGAATGAAAGTACTTTTATCTTCCCTTCACAGATGTGAAAAATCTGTGTGTGATATACGTCAAGAATTCAATAATGCAAGTAGGGGGAGGAAATAGTTTCTAATCATGCTTTTTCCCAAGGGATGAAAATTAAACCCTTTGTTTCAGAATACACTTTACGAAAAAATCAGACTGATATAAGGATAATACAGGTAATTCCCTTTCCTTTCTTGCCTTTTCCCAGCAGAATATTGCAATCTATATGGTACACTACCATACTTAGCAACATATCATACCTTTAAGTAAATGATATTTCAACAAGATTCTGCCTAGCATTCTAATATTCTTTTCTACTATCAGAAGGGAAAAAATAGACACCTACAAAATGCCAGTATACTCCCTCTGGAAAGACAGAGAGCACTAGTTTAAGTCAAAAGTGATTGTCTGGACTTAATGCAGTATTCAATATAAATATATTAGAAAAGCTGAGATAAAATACTACATATACAGAAAATAAGGAAAAATACTTCAAGAAAACCTGTAACTATGGATTTTAGGATTTCTATCACATGAATAACTCCAGCATTTCTCATGATGGCTAACTAGGGTTTCTCCGGGAGAGGATAGATACAGACCTCAGATTCATTCTGTGTGTGCAACAAAACAAGCAGTACCAGAGGCAACACCTGGACTGCAGACTAAGATACTCTCATGGTTCTACGCAGGTGCCTCATCAGGAGTTTGGCTGCAGGGTTCGTTACTGGTCTTGGCCCAGCCTCATCATCTCCACATTACCTGGCAATAGGGACTGGGAGCTGCCGTTCTGTATGCCCTGTACCCTGTCAGACTGTTAGAGCCAACCACAGGTGGCTCTTGTACTCTGGCAACCACACAAAGAGCCTTTACATGTTTACATCCCAATGTCTGAAAAAAAAGTTTATGTTTTACCTATACTCACGCATTTCAAGTTGGACTTTTCACTGGCATTTGCGCACTTCCAAAGATTACAGTAGACAATACTACATTTGCATATAAAAAACCAGAAAGGAAAAAGCAACAATGTTTGTGTTTATCTTTGTCAGAATTTCAAGCTAAAAATTACATAGTGGGTGATAGAAGACAGTGTCTCCACAAACATCCATCTTCAAGCACCTTTGTATTCTCAATACTTTTCTAAATACATCATCCTTTAAAAACAAACAAACAAGAACAAAAAAACCCCCCACAACATTGTTAAACTTGAGTTCATTTCAATTTACTACTGCTATTTGGTTTGAAAAATTATATCAGTTATTAACGTGTTGCTGTCACTATTACAACTCACAAGTCAAAGCTATAGCACTGCCAGAGAATGAACAACCAGTGGTCTGTCTTTCAGTACATACCTGTTGCATACGATGAGTTTCACTAAGAATTTATTTTCCTGGTTCATAACAAGGACAGGGAAGGAAATTATTTTTGCTCTTGAGCACATCCCTTTTTTCCTCCCTCATTCTACACCAAGACTTTGTCTGGTAAGATGGAGATTCTGGTAAAAGTTCTTTATCTACATCAGAGCAAAACAGAAAGAGAAAAATATGATCCCATATAATTAAGCTAAGTATCTGACTGAAGAACATAATTACATTTTAAAATAGAGACCTTTGTTTACTTCAGACTGCTAGTTTTTCAGTAGAACTGAAAAACTTGAGAAGTTTTATTGAAGCTAGTAAGCTGCAATGTGTACAAAGCTCTTTAGCAATAAGAAGAAGTAGCTATGTTTATTTAATAAAAGTTCTATGTTGCAACAATAAAGTTTATTTACCAAATGCATTCTGCAGCTGATTTTGTTTGTCTCCCATATTTAAAGGCAGCTCTTAGTGCCTTCCTGAGACTGAGAGGCCAGGTGGCAGCTGCTGAACTTGCCATCACTCCAGATGCTGAGACACCTTAACCCAGGCCAGGCTTGGGCAACCAACCAACCAGCTCTCCCAGCTCTGCCAGGGCACTGCAGGACTGTGGGCATGAGCAGACATGTCATTGCTGACAGCACAGCTGAGAAAAAGGCTCCTGGGCCAAGACACACAACACGAATGCAGATCTAGAGCAAAACTGCACTTTGCTAATGCGGGGGCAGTTGCAAAGTGTCAGATCCTGAGAGATCCAGGGCACCTGTGGTGTCCTTGTGCTGCAAAAACAGTGGTCAAGCCCTTAGCCAAAATGGCCTAGAGCAGACCCAGAGGTCTGTGCTCAATACAGCAAAGGAAGGCAAAGAAGCCATATCAAAAATAAGCCTTTCTGGACCTAGACCCAGGACATAAATGACATATTCATGGTTTAAGAGCAGCAAGCACTTAGCCAAAATGGCCCAAAGAATCCCTGGTAAACAAAATGCCCCTGGGGACCAGAGGTAATCTGTTGTGAGGGAAAAAATTTCCTTCCTGCCCTCTCACCAGGACACCTGTAACAGTTTCATGATGAAAAGTAACATCAATTTTCTGCGGGTGTGAACTTACCCAAAATGGTCCAGAGGAGCCCTGGCAAGTTACCATACTCAGTGCTGCAGAGGAAGGTAAAAGTTCTTCAATTTGAGCCACATCTGTTAATTTTCCCAGAAATTTACTAATTTTAAACTCAGAATACATTGTTGTTAAGCATTGTGAGTGTGTGTAGTGCTACACATTACAAAGGAAAATCTCAAGTAATACATAATACAAGAAACAATTCTCCATGACAAAGTGTGCCAAAACTAGCCGTTATTTGTTGAATAATCCCAAAGATTAAAGTTCATCAGAAGGGTAGCAATTCAAGGGTGCTATAATCAAGACCTCTAAAAAGACTAGCATGTTTACAGAATGGAAAGTACAGAGAATAGTAGCTTCTAGTCTCAGATTTTTTTCTTTTGCCTTATTTACAACTTTTTGCATTCTGCCTGTTCCATGGTGTTCAAACTTAGGAAGTTTAATTAAGAAGTAAAAAGAGAATTAATAACATAACAGAAGAAATTAAGATATGAAAAATTGGTGCATGAGTTTTGCTGCTCTTACTGATGAAAGACATGAGCTGAAATTCAAGTCCATTTTGCACTGAAAAAATATTTGTCAGCCGTCCTTTTAGATTTACCTCAATACTATTTCCATGCTTTGTCAAAACATCTTTCAATTCCAGATTAGCTCCCTAGAGAAAAAAAAAGTAAGTTTGTTATCTTTTCCAGTGATTCGCCTTTGATAAATTACTGATATATTTTTCACTTACAGAGAACATATTTTCACTTGAATTCCTTATTTTTGGTCTGCCGGCATCCTTCAGTTTTTCAGGTAACTGTTTTTGCAGTGCACATTTTCAAATGTGAATTACTCAAATTTGTGTAGTATTAATGCCAAGCTTCACTCTCCCAAACTATTTAAATGGCTACATCATTCAGATATTGTCATTCTCACAGTTTCATCTCTAGGAAATATTATATCTGTAAGTTATTTCACATTTTGCTCCGAGGTTATTAGATATATTCAATTAAAACGGTGTAAATGTGCCATATTTCTTCAGTACCTAACCACTAGTCACATTCTCAAGAAGGATATTAGAAGATCAGGAGGCAACACTGCCAAAAAAAGCAGGATCTAGAAAAAGATGTCACAAAAATAAATTGATGATTGAAAATTTTTTCTTAGAAGGAGTACAAGTAAAAAGAGGTCTTATTTGACTTTAAAGAATGGTAGATTAAGTGCATTTTCAAGATGTCAGAATGTAGAATTAATTTGACAGATAGTGGTGTCTTGTGGTTAATGTCTTTATTGTTCTGGCATGTAGAAAATACTGTTAATGTTTCCTGAGGCATTTTCAAGACCCATTCTTGTTACTTATAGGTAACTGGGATGCAAATGAGGTTAGCATTTTACTTTATTGAGTGGCAGTAAAGGAATAAACTTCTCTGTCCTTTGCAGAGGAGGACGTCTAACTGCTTGGTCAGTACGTAAGATAAGATAGAAAAAGTAGTTATATACTTTTCCTAAGTAAAACCTCCAAGAAACTCCTTATGTATTTTTCACAAGAAGGACTTTAGGCCTATAATTTATTATTTATAAATTGAACTAGGTCCAAAGCAGAGTACATTTTCTGGTTTTAGTGAGACATGATAAAAATTACAAAATACAGAAATAAAAATAGTCATACAAGTACTTCAAACAAAGAAAAGACACATGAAAAATATGAAATAAACTGTAGCACACAGAGAGAAGTAATATCTATAACATCAAGATTTACATGGGTTTGTTAATATACAGTATCTAGCTATCAACAGCTGCATAGTCACTTTCATTATAGAGAAGTATTAGTTAGAGAAATAATTAAAGAGCTAAATTACTAAATAAAGCAAAATCCTAGGAAATGTATTTGAGATAGAATAAGCATCATGATATAACTGTTGGTACACATAGTGAACTATCAACTGATATGACAACAGGGTAGAAAAGAAAATTTAAGATAATCATAAGAAACTGATTTATAAAATATGTAGTCACTCCAGGTAGCCAACAAAATTGTAGTGAAACTTTACTACTTAACAGGTGATACCTAAACTGTAATTGATGTCATGAACTTTCTGACATCATTCTTCATAAAGAAGTCAAGTTTCTATTGTAAATGTGGCAGCAACTTTTTCTGTGTAGAAAAAGGGATACTATAGTTACCTTTATATTATCTTTAATGTAATAAAGACTCTCTGTGTTAAAAGCTGTACTATAAAAGCATTTCAAATTATGTAAGAAGAGAGGCTGTCACAGTGTAGGAGCTTTGTGGTGTATAACTGAATGATACTATAAGTGGTCCACCAACAACTAAGAAGCATACCCATAGTTCACACTATATGGGATGTATGGAATTAATGTAGTTACTGGCTTACAGATCTTTTGCAATCAGGGCAGGTAATATTAATGTAGGTCTGGGAGGAAGAAAGTATGTCTCAATACATGTAAGTAATACCAGCAGGAATAAAACATTACTTGCAACAACTCGTTGCTTTCATACACAGAGGAAACTGAAGTATTTTTCATCTGAAATTGTTGTATGAAATATAGAGGCAGAGAAGAAAGACGTCATGCAGAAGACTTTCTGTTCATTTCAATCTGGGTCCCCAGGGAGGAAAAGGAATGAATATACTATTACCATATACTCAATAAAGAAACTATACCTCACACTTTAAACGCTTCACAAACATGCATATACTTTAACTCACATTCTCTACAGTTGTTAAACCATTTAAAAAAAACTTACAGATGGCAGATCTAAGGTCAAACTCCAAACTCTAAGGTAATTTAAAACAGAAATTAGAGCAAGAAACTTCTCAAATGCATATTTCGTCATCTTAAATCACATTATGGGTTCATCAAACCCAGAAAATTATTTGATCACTGGATCACTGCGTAGTTTGTTAAACTCCTTCCTGCAGATCCATTTTATTTCCATAATTGTTAAGTATTAAGTGGTTTTGACAGATATAAAATCGCTCTGTTGACTGGGCAGCTATGATGCTTTCTGTGTCAATAAAAATTTTTAATTTAATTTTGTCAAGAAGGGGATGGATATAAAAAGAAGAACATAAAAAAAATTAGCCAAAATAATTCTACTTAGTTCTCGTTAATACTTCAGAAGTCTGTCAAGATATACCATGGTGGAGGAAGGATAGAGGGGAGCTAGTAAAGTGCTAAGAAAATTCAAGCAGTTGCAAAAACATTATAGGAGATATTTCCTAAGACACTGTTAATGAAAACCCATCTGACATAAGTACACATATTGGTGTCTAAGGAAGCTATTTACATTGTCCAGGGTAAGAGGACTTTAATACAGCTCAACACGAGTGTGCTGGTTTTAAAGATTTTACTTGCACTGATTTTGTTCTAACTGCTGAGAACAGGAAAAAAAACCTTTTCATTTCACAAAAACACTAGTAGCAATTAGTAAGAAAATTTCTAAAGAAAATGTCTCATATGCTGATCCCAGTTGAGTGTGCTTGATATCATATTTCAAGAAATAAATGAGTGAGGTTCTGGTAGCAGTGGAAGTCCTTCACCTGAAGGACTTGGAGCACTCAGAAAGATTTGGAAAATTCATCAGAGGTATCCTGAGATCCGTAAAGATAAGAGAAAACAATGTAAGCTTATTTGATTAAGTATTTAAATCTTAACAGACATCTTCCTCTTCAGACAGAAATCTTAATCCATTGGTCCATGGTATATTTGAAAGTGGCATCATACTGATTTATATAAAATATTTAATTATCAGAACATGGAGGATGGCTTTGTAGGTAGCAGCTGGCTTTGCCTTCTCTGTGGTCCTTATGAACTGGCTTTAAATTGGTACAAAAAAAGGAAAACACCAACATAACAGACATGACAGGGCTGTAAGTACTTTCGTATTTAGTCACTTACTGTTCCACTTCAAGGACCAGTCTCATAATTGTTAACACTGTATATATATATATATATATATATATATATATATATGTTTCTGCCTGGGTTTCAGTATGGATCAAATGATTTATTCCCCCTCTTTCATGTGCTTGTAGAAAATTACATAGTTCATTCCAGTTCCATCTCTACAGGCAGTATCTGCAGATGCAGACTGGTCTGCACCATTTACTCAAGCTATCATAACTCTGCACCTCATAACAAAGATTATGTAAACAGTGATATTTTGATATACTAAACCTCTTATGGCCTAATGCTTAGACCAATATATCAGAAGGAGATAGAGTTGACTTCAGATCTCTTCTGACAGAGAAAGTAGTTGAATGTGTGTTCTTCACATCTTGCGTGACCTATTCCAAGGCAATATGTCTTATGTGTTATATATCACATGGACATCTAAGTACTGCCTGTTCAAATATTTTCTTCCATGTAGATTTGACAAATCAGACAAAAACAAGAACGAGTTTAAATACTTGTAACTACTACTTGGCTGATAGAGTTTGGGTTTGGTTTGTGAAATTGTTGGGGATACTAACAGTACAAACATTTGTCTTTTTGGATATGTAGCAGTACTAACAGTTTGCCTCTTTGGCATCTGTTATTTTCATTAGGTGATATGTTAGGTTTCATTGTGCTTGTTAAATAAATCACAGAATACTCCAAGTTGGAAGGGACTCACAACACCCATCAAGTCCAACTCTTAAGTGAATGGTCCATTTGCAGATTAAACCCACAACCTTGGTGTTATTAGCACCACGCTCTAACCAGCTGAACCAATCTCAGGGTCCAATAACGAAAAATTTAAACTCAAAGTTCAGAATTCCCTCAGAGAGAACTTTCTTTCTCTTAACTTGTCAGTGTTACTTTCAGAAATATTACTCCTCTGGTATCCCTTTCCAGCTAACCCAGCTTTCACTGCTACATCAAATTGTTCATCAATATTTTGTTGCATGCAAAAATTTTAGCTGCCACAGAATCACAAAATTGTTTAAGTTGGTTGGGAACTCTGGATACCATGTCATCCAGCCACCTTGCTCCAACAGGGACAACCAAAACAGGTTCCCCATGACCATGCGCAGTCAGGTTTTGAGCATTTCCAAGGATGGAGATTCCACAAGCATTCTGAGTGTGTTGATTTTGGCTGGGATAGATGGTTTTTCTTTATAGTTACTCATATGGCTCCATGTATTTCAGCATATGTGGCTAAAAATTCCAAAATTCATGTTATTTATAACAATCAAAAAGTACTACATATTTGATAATTTACTCATATGACATGAAGGAATTATAATAAGATTGGATCTGTGATTTTGTATATTTAAGTGAAAGAACTAAGAAATTCTCCTTGAAACACTCATTTTTGGGTATTGCATATATTTCTGAAAGAATCAGATATAAACTGTAGCTAGCTTTAGACAAATTAAGAATCAAGTTTAGCTCCTTACATCAGGTACCTCAGGAAATACTTTCCTCACAGGTTTCTAACCAAGATACTGTGTTACAGTTAAGTCCTGAATATTTATCCTGAAGTACAGATATTATCAATTTCTGATATTGCTCTGTTGTGGTGGCTTGACCTTGGCTGGTTGCCAGGTGCTCACCCAGCCGTTCTACTACTCCCCTTCCCAGCAGCAGGACTCTCCCCCAGGGGAGAGAGCAAGGTGGAAAAAAACTGGGATAAGGCACTTTATTTAAAGCAAAAAGTAAAGTGAAGCTTGTGTGCACAGAAGCGGAAGGTAGCAGGGTTTATTCTCTACTTCCCATGAGCAGCAGTGGTCGGCCACTCCCAAGAAGCAGGGCTTGGGTATGCGGGACGGTTTCTCAGCAGGCAGACATTGGAGAGAATGAGTGCCCACCCTCCTGCTCCTTGCCTTGGCTTTTGTATCTGAGCTGATGTCATATGGTATGGAATATCCCTGTGGTCAGTTTGGGTCAGCTGGCCTACTTGGGCCACCTCCCAGGATCTTGCCCTCAAACTGAGGAAGGAATGTTACAGTGTTGGTGCTGTGCTCAGCAGTAGCCAAAACACCGGTGTGTTATCAACACCTTTCTAGCTACAAATGCAAAGCACAGCACTGTGAGGACTGCTGTGGGGAAATGAACTCCAGCTCAGCCTGACCCAGTGCATCTATAGAACAAATTCAGTATAGTTCTGCTAAAGATGACTTTGTCTTACTAATTGTTTATGCGACTTTTGTAGAACCTAATTCTTAAGTTATTTAAAACTAACCTTACGTGTCCTTAGTCTCTTGTAGCAATCCAAAATTTGGATACCAGAAAAAGAAACTGTTGGGCCTCAGCAGAAAGCCTTAGCTGGGGAAAAACCCTCTTCACTGACCTCATCTCTGTGGATTTTTCCTACCTTCTCCAGTAGGATGTGAAGAGACTTTTTGCATGATGTTATCACATGTCCTATTCTATCTGTTCCTCCCTGCATAATCCTGTCTCAAGAGATGTGGATATCTCTCCCCCATGTAAATCCCCAAAAACATAATCCTAAGATAAGTGGTTTTTCCCTATGATGTAAGTGCCAAACCCAAAAGGTGTAACTCGGGTTTTTCCCTTACCTCATCCTTGTAAAACCTCCTGTTTGTGATAACTCAAACCCCCTATGAATATCTAGAACCCAGACCCTTAAAATATCAGCCTGTATGTCCAATAAAGGATTCCAGTTTCTGCCCCCAAAACTGGGATCATGTTAGCTTCTTAGAGTCCCACAGTCTCCAGCTGCTTGCAGTGCTCAGACGACTACTGGAGGTACCTGGAAGATGACAGTTCGGCTTTGCAGGAATTGAAAGTTTCTTTTCATTCTTTACAAGAACAAGAGCAACAAAGAATCTTGTGTACACATGTAATGCCAGAGCATTGAAATAGCTGTTTACAACTCAAACTATCCCTTTTTAACTGTGGTCTTGGGAGAGCCAGAGCACCCAATCATTTACTGAGCAAGAAAACAATTCCCAGAAGATACCATCTTGTTCCCACTTGACAGGTATCATCAACTGTATTTCTTCACTTAGCATCTCAGTTCAGCATGAATATTTTCCACCTCAGAAGCAAGACCCTCTAGTCCAAACTCAGCACCACATTTACCATGGATATATTGCTCCTCTGTCACAGCTATCACACAGTTGGGTTTTAGTAAGGAAAAAATGAGCTTGCCTTTAACTACAAAATAGTATGTAATCATATCTAATGACAGATGGATTCACTTTACCTCTCTAGAGCCCAGTGAGTAAGGCACTGACCTGAAAGGTACTTCCATTTATGCCCTAGTTTTACCTGAATCAAGTTTATCCCTGCTGCAAAATTCTGACCCAGCTTCAGATTTAAAACCTGAGTTTCTCTGGGTGAGCCTAGTCAGTAGACTCTGGAAGTATAGCTCATACTGAAGTCTAAGTGTAGCTTTGGTTGGTCCTCTGTAGTGAGCACTGGAGTTTCCCCTCACGAATCTTGATTCAAAGGGAAGGAAGCCAGTGCACAAGCAAGAAAGGGGCCACAGTGGAGTGCTTCTGTCACAGAATGGTGGAAAGACACTGCAATATGCATCCACATGGCAAAACAGGCAGTCTAAGGGTATTAATGTCGTGCTCTGAAGGAGTCTACCTCTCTCCTTTTTCCACTTAACATTAGACAAAACTTAGTTAACAATTTTTATCACTTAAGTAATATGTCTTCAGAGATGCTACTCTCTTCCTTTCTTCCTCTGTAGCAGCAACACCGTAGAGCAGGTGCAAACAGTTTCAGGTTCTTTGCTCATTTTGCAAGCTGAATGCTCAGTTGAAGCTTTGTAGCTGGACTAGAAGAGTGCCCAGCTTGAGCAAATATGCCCTGATTACTAACCTGCACATGGAGATATGCAGCATCTGGACTGGCACTGGCTCCCATCCAAGAAGCTTGAGTGAAAATGACATCTAGCTGTACATTTGGATATTTATAGAAATATGCAGAAGTCGGCAATTACAAGTCTGCCTAATTATTAATGATATTAACAGATAATACTTCTCATGTAGGCTCTTATGCAAGCCTAAGATCCACCAGCAGTGTTGCTGGGTGTATTCCAGGCTGAAAGTATAAGTCTTTGAGTAAAAAGAATCTTGAGCAAAGATGCAAAGGACTTCAGTCAGTGGACAGCATGAGATTGGGTTTGGGTGTTCTGTTTTATTTGACTGACCATGGGTAAGCAGACTGGCCTAGTTTCCCTTAAACAGGGCAAATTTTATTCTACTTCATGCTTGCCTGGTTCAGTTTGTCCTTCATGGAAAAAAGCCAATTTATACTATTCCCAGCCAACATTAAGCAGCAGCTGGCTTGACCTCTTCAAGCTCCCTGTGTGAGGGTCACCTATTTTCAACATTGTTAGACCAGCAGCTCTTCGAATTGAACATGTTCTTTAGATGCTGCTGGTTCACACCATAATCCTACAATCTTCACCCACTCTAACCAGCCTAAAAGCTTCCATTACAGAGGGAATGAGATTATTTGGTCTGGGGTTGTGGCATCTTTGTATACTTTATACAAATTCACCTATTCAAGGGCAATTGTAACTGGGAATCTTTGATTTATATAAGTTAATTTAGCACTCCATTAGTAGAAAAAAGCAACAATAATTGGGTCAAAGATTCCAGCTGAGAGCCAACAAAACCAGGAAAACAAGAATGGAAGGTTTTAGTGGAGAACATCTGCTACCACAGCAAAATTATGTTTTTTGCTTTCATCTAGGAACCAGTTACTACTGGAGAATTAAAGCAACAAAATGAAAGATAAATAGATCCTCTGAAAAACAAGTGATTACTTTTCTAAAGTAATACTAGTGTGTATTGTTCAATAAAATAAGCACATTAAGTTCTCTTGCAGCTTCTGATATGTACTATTGAAAAAACAATATAAGAAACCCATTGTGTAATTATATCCTGGCATACAACTCAACAACAGACATATAGGCATCATATAAAAAATTGTAGTTTAACTCAAGATCTAAGCCTTTAGCAGTAAATGAGATCCCTGTATGGAGTCTAACATATAGAAAAATGTTTAGATTTACTGCAAAGCAGATTGTATTTTAACTACCTTCTAGATTTTAAAAGCTTCTCAAAGTATGTTCATGCTGTAGACAGCAAACACTGCAGCTTAGGTAGAGATTTGTGAGCTAGCTTCAAATTGCTATCCATAAGTAAACCACTGCGCACTGCAAAGCCAGCACAGGAGAGTGGATGGGTATTGTGTCAGTAATACCAGCTTCCTTTATCAAATTCTGTATATTTTTGTTGTTCAAGTCTTGTTATTCAACAAACAGAAGCCCCCAAAATGAAACAATTATTTTCTTACTGACTGTGGTTTAAGAAAAAGTTTGTAGATACTCTTCTGTAACTATCAAGCTAGATGTCCCAAAACGAAAATCTTATTTTCTGACTAACTCAGATCTTAAAAAAAAAGTATGTAGATAATCTTCTGTAGATATATAGCAATTTTAAGAGTTATTTGATATACATTGGAAGAACCTTTGCTTGATGAATCTGAGTGGAAAAAGCCCAGGGTGAATCAGAAAATTCACAACATGCTATAGTGAACAGAGTGACTGTTCACTATGGTTAATAAGGACTTAATAGCAGCTCTGAACTTGAGTTTCCAAGAAATAATGAGATTTGCCTTCTAGCAATTATTAACCTGTAGTAGCAAGAGAGTGTAGAATAAAATAAGATTTGTGCTTACACTAATTGTCTTCCCCAATACCAGAAATGACCACTGGAAGAACACATCTCAAGAAAATTTAGTTAATAATCCTAGGAACATGCGGTAACTATCCTTAGCCTGTCTTTTATAGCCCTCATTTCTACCTACTGTCAGAATAAAACAAAATACATAGAAAATTGGCAACACTGATATTTCAGGCTATATAGGATGGAAGAGAAATGGCATCCCAGAGCAACTAGGACACACATCTATTGCTTGTTCATCCTGTTGCAAAAGTGACAGATGAACAAAATGTTTGCAGTTCCAGGTTGGAAATAAGTCCTACGTATAATTGATTTAGTGTCATTTGGTCAAGAGACGTACTCAGTCGGGTCATATTTTGTCTGCAGAGACCAAACCTGACAATTACAACAAAAAACCTTTTCAGTTAGTTGTAGAGAATAATTTACAAACAGTTATCCATAGCCTTATTATAGTTTGGCTGCCAATACAGATATGCAAGAAAGAGTTCACATGACTCCAAATAGCTGCAAGCAAACAGCAGGACCATAATGCAATTTTCAGAGACCGTACAAGATAGGAAGCATAATAATACAAAACAGAATATTTTGCTTCTGAGTTGTGAGCTGGAGAGTTACTGCTTCCTCTTCTGTATTACTGTTAATTAAAATATATAAATACCATTGCTAGACATAAAAAACAGAAACTATATAGGAAATATATTCCTAGATCCAGGAAATCGATAGTCCACACTGCCTAGCTGCACCCAGCCTGAAATTAAATGAAATGTAGAAGGAATAGTAATTGCTGGAAACTAAATTTAGAAGCCATGGAAGGAGACATGCTTGTTTATACCTAATGGTCCCTGATTAACGCCAGCTGGTGGTTGTGGCTTCCCAGCTTCAGAGTTTTGCAGTGCAATGTACCATACACTTAAATGACTCACTGCCCACAGGCAGGGTCAACCTGTCTGATGCTGAAGAAGAGCTAGCAAGAACTGGGGCTCTGACAAGGCAGACGGAGCTGGCAATATCCTGTGCATATAGCCAGAATATAGGGCTGTGCAGGAACAGTGAGAGAATTAGCACAGGAAGTACCCTCTGTTCCTTTTGCTGCTTTTGTGGTTTTATTTACTGTGTGTTCTGGTATATAGCAATGGTTTACTTGACATGTTCTTAGCCTTCCCTCCTTGTCACTTTTGAGTTTTTCCATCTTTAGTTACCACTGTCTCATACCCATGTGGTTTTTCATTTGGCACTGGATTCCCCAAGATATAGAATTCACTGAACTGTCCTTTTTGATGGATCACACTCATATTTATTCATTCACTTACTTGAAGAGATATGAAGCAGAAATTAGCAGTACACCAGAGTTCTCTACAATCTATTCTCATCCAAATGCAACAGCTACAAGAAACTTTCTTTCCATCAAGTCCACTTTACAGTTTCTTTGTTCAGTAATGTCTATAGTATTTCTGCACTTAAACAAGGATGGGATCCACAGACTATAAGATTTCCAGGACACAGTCAAAACCAGTTTCTAACTGTACTTTACACAGGGCAGTATGGGTCTTCCTCCAGAGGCAAATATTTAGTATAATTAATGGCGCATTTTAAATTGTTTGCTAAATCATCCTATCTAGATATTATCTCTAATGTAAAGTAATTATTAAAATAATTTATTTAAGAATCCCAGAGAAGCTAACTTTTTGATTTTCTTAATTGAAAATATTTCATCCTCTCCATTTAGTAGCTTTCTTAATAAAGTTAGTAAGGAAAAAAATCTCCATTTATATTAAATGCTTCAATTATGCTTTTACCTTGAGTACAGCAGCGCTAATGGTGTACCCTGTCAACTTACATGAAAAGACTAGTACTCTGTTTATATAACTATATATTCCAAAGAAAGAAAGGCATACTTTCTTATTCTTGCTGCTCTTCACAGGAGTGGGGAAACCTAGATATAGTAGTTGAGAGTTCTGTATCTGTTTTTGGAAGAGATTGCTAGTATTGCTACTGTCATTGCCTGTTCTCTGGGGATTTGCTAGGGCATCAAAAAGGGCCAAATAACTTTGCTGTCAAGCTTTTAAAATTCAGTGAAAAACCCTAGGAATTGACATCTCCTCTCTGATATCCTTCAGAAAGAAAGAATCTTTAGTATCACTACTCAGAACAGCACTGTGCATTGCAGATGACTAATTGAGTCAAAACAAGGTATTTTTCCATGAAAATGTATTCTAAAATACCAAGAACCACATGCAGAAAATTCATGACATCTTTTTTCAGGGAATCATTGTTGCTGATCATAGTAGTGACTTTTGGTCAAATTAGTTTCATGTTTGTGAATCTTCCTTATATTTCCAATACACATTTTGAGTATGGAAACAGAAAAGAAAACAACACTACAATTATTTGTCTCTCTGTCAATTCCGGAAGTTAGAAAAACACTAAAACCTGTCATCAGTCACTGTCTTTAGGACAACCTGTACTCTTGTACATAGTCCTTCCTCTCCAAACATGGTTACAGACATAGTTGTTACAAAAAGAACAGCTTCATATGTCCTTTCTTTTGTGCATAGCACAGGTCTGATTATAACTAACCACATGCAGTACAAATCTTTAGAGGATAATTATAAACAAAGACATTTTTTTCAGTAGTTCTGCAAATCAAAATATCTATAGCTTGTTGAATTTATCATACTATGTATCATATTAGACTTTGAGACTGAATAGAAAAAAGAATATGCTGGTTTAAAAGTAAACTGGCAGGAGATGTGAACCTGCCTCAAGAGAGATTACAAGTCAGAGTTACAATTTACTTTACAAAAGATTACAGTAAATACAATTATACAGAGAAAAGTAGGTTTAACCCCCAAAGACAGATGTATAACCCAGCACCCTGGAACAAGAACAGAATGGTGTTTGTTGGCCCCTGTGCTGAGCACCACATGGCCCTTCCAGGTGCAAAGTAAAAGGAAAGGAAACCTGTTGGTCCATATGATGGTCACAGTTCTGTCAGAGTAATGACCGCAGTCTTGTCAAGAGTGGCAGTCACAGTCCTGCTGAAGTTCTGATCCTCCTCTGGATCCAACAAGTGGTATCAGAAGTCTCAAAACCCCAAAATTATATATGTTCAGGTTCAAGTGGGAGCACCCAGTACCTCCCCCAGGGTGGGGAATTTCACAATGGGTGATTTAACTCTCTGAGTCATGAGATATTTTTGGAGTTTTTGATGGTCTGGGTCGTTGCAGCTGCCTATTATGCCAGTCCAGTATGGCCCATTAGCAGAGATGACCCCTCAGGCTGGGTGTGAACGTGCCTGGAGAGGAGTTATCACAGCTGAGTCATTGGTATGAAAACAAAGAAAAACTCCTTGCAGAGTTCTTTAACGCCCAGCTTGTAGCCTGAGATGTCAGGAGTGCCCTGGGAAGCTGCTACAAATGATCCATTATTAACAGTCCATCAGAAATGACGCAGAGGGTGTAGAATACACAGTTTTGATTATATCCACATAGTGATAAACTGGTCTTGGCCCCTGTAACTAGGACAGAAGAAAACAAAAGTCCTCCTCTTTAGCATCCCCGGGCAGGCTTTGCCTGCAAAGTCATTGAGAAGCATAGTTACGAATTCATTCAGTAGATGACAACAAAATAAGGGACAAAGAACAAGGACATATACATGATTCTGTCCCCACAGCACAAGCCAACAAAGATAATGGTGCATGGCATTCCTCTCATTCCTTGTCTGAAGTGTATAACCTTGGTGTAACCTTTTTGAGCTTCCTGCTCATGCCAAAAAGGTAAAAACGCTTTGTTCAGAAACATGCACTTTGATATGCCCATGACAAACTGAGTTATGCAGTCAAGCAGTAAAGGCTTCACTATCTGATAGGAATGATCAGGTGGCAAAGGCTTCCACTGCTTAAATAATTGCAATAGTTACAAGTAAAAAGCTCTGTGTTGGTGCTTCTATGTTTATGAGTATTTGAAATATGTTTATGAGTATTTACTATGTTTATGAGTATTTGAAATAGAGGGTGGTATTTTGATATATGAGCCTCACATTTACATATAGTAGCTGCTCTGAAACAAAGTGTTCCAGGGGTTAATCTATACAGAGGAAACTGGAGTGATACTGGGGAACAAAATGAGCCTTGGATATTTGAACAAGGCTTACGGCACTTTGTGTTTATTCTCTGTGTATAAGAAGCATTGTCTTGCTGGAACAGATTCAGTGGCTGGTTCACTACTCGTATTTGTAAGAAGATGTCACAATAGCCATCTTTTTCCTCTAAAATAACAGAATAGAACTGGAACACAGACAACAAGACAGACTTGGTCAGACTCCTGGGTTCAAAACAGTAACTCGATGTGAAGATCAGTTGCTTATAATTCAGAGAATAAATAGGGTGAAAACCATAAGAAATAAAAGCTGAAGACTATACATAATGTGGAGTAGACTTCTCTTCGGAGAAACAGTTGTGAAAGGCATGTTGTGCTGGGCTGGGTAATAACTACCAATTGCCTTGTCATATGCTCTGTGCACAGGAAATAAGTGAGATTATCATGCTTGGATGCTTCACATACACTGTGTAGAAAATGTGAATTAACCTGAGAAAAGTTATATGCCATTTAGTAATGTAGATACTGTCCCAATAAGACCAGTTTCCACTATGGCACAAATTACTTTCTAAGGAAAAACCATTGCTGCATCACTGATGTATTATGGAACTTATGCTTTCCAGTAAAAATAGATCAGTTTTTACAGTCCTGGAGGAGAAAATTAGGTCTTTGTTGTACGCAGTCCTAAACATTAGTCAAACAATCTTTTGTGTTTGGAACTCAAACCTTAATGTGAAAACTTCAAAACAGACAGGTCCTACATACTAAAGCAACTTTTACCCTGCCAACTGCCACCCTTTTCCAACGTCCAGTTTTATTTTTCAGGTCTCAGATTCAATATAAGAACTTCTCTTTCTGCAGTGTATCCAAGGAATTCCCTGTAATGTCTATTTCAGGTGGTTGTTTCCACCTCTTTGCAATCAAGCTGGCTCATCTTACAGAAGACAAACCTACAGAAGACAGTTTACCTATTTCTACCTCAGAGTTCGAGGGTCTTCTCTATAATCCTCCCTTCAGCACTAATTGCTGAAAGTGAAGTCTTGTTGCAGCAAGTTTCATTTCACTTTCATGCTTTTCTTTCCGCAGAGTTCAACTGACCAACTCATTAGAGGAGCAACCACTACTAATCCTTAGCTGGTATCCAGGTAAGCGTGGTGCACTACTCTGCCTCTGTCAGTTGTTCTTAGCCTTTATTTTTCCATGAACATATTTTTCAGCTGTGTAAGAACATACTTGCACATTGGCCACCTGTATTTTCAACAAGGTGTAGGAAATACAAAAATGTACAAACAGAAAAGTGTCAAGTGAATAATACAGAAATAAATCACCAAGAGTCAATGTTCCTGAAAAAGAGATACATTCCAATTATTTTCAAAATAGGGCAAATATTGTGGAACATAAGTTTAGTCTACAGTTTATGAAAGGTGATAGTTGTCTCTTTCTCTCTCAATTTCTGGCAAATTTATCTGTATTCTTATATCCAATATTTTGTGGGCCTTTATATTTGCTTAGAAGTTGATGCTGACCTTGTATTAGTCACTTTACATCAGGTGATGTGTTGCAAATGTAACAGCTCCACTGAGCAGTTCTTTCCTGAAAAGTTATAGCATCTTTTGCTGGCTGCTGTTACTACCTGGAACAGCACCAAAACACTTACCAGTGATTTATTTAGATGGCCTTCCAAACTGTATTAATTCTAAGGTAATTGACCTCCACAAATTTAGGTCAAAAGAAATGTGTTTCTTAATTCAGATTCCATTTGTTTTAAACCAATTTGGTTTAAAATTTTAGCAAAAGAAGGAGCACTAAGGTTATACATCTCAGTATGGTCTACTGTTTTATACCGGGTTACAAGTTCCCAGTTTTACGTATTTGTAATGGTTTTGAGTCTAGGCCTTCCTTCCTGGAAACCAGGAAGGAAGGAAGGAAGTATTCCATCCTATTCCTTTACATAATCAAACATATAAATAAGGCGGAGAGAGAAGCCTCTCCCTCTCTTCCCTTCCGGTGAGGTTTGGAGATAGCAGACCCTGCAGCTGGTTTTGCTCATGTGGGGGAGCTGAGGCCTGGTTGGGCCTGTGGGGCCTGTTGTTCCTGCTGATCCAGGGTCCAGTAGAGTGGCGGCAGCGTTTGGCGCGATTGTGCTATCTCAAGGAAAGTATTAAGATTTTCTTTGGCTAGTTCTTTATTGAGTGTGTATACCTGTTTTGTTGTTTTTTTTTGTTTTGTCCCTTTTCCCTTTCCCTTTGGGGGTGTTGGGGGTTTTCTTTCTTATATGTATATAGTCTTTGTAATTGTATATAAATGTAATAAAAGTGTAAATTTATTTATATATTGCTTTAGCTCTCTTATTTCGGGTCTCTTGTTTTTTTTTTCTCCTCTTTTCCCTTGTTTTTTTGGGGGGTGAACCTTTAGCTGTGGTGTTTGGAGACTTGGGAGGGAGCCAGCTCCAAACCACCACAGTATTATAATATCCTGATAGCACAGTATAACATAGATGCGTTCAAAAGTCAATATTTTTCATACTGATGTTTAAGTCACACTGTTTTGAATAATGTTGGAATGTTTTTGCAACCATGAGGCAAATACAGAACATAGTTTAAACAATTGAGAAGGTGTGTGTGATGACAGGAGAATTCTTTGAGCCAGTCCATTTATTTATATATCTTTATACCTATATAATATTTATTTTATATATATTTTTATATATTATCTGTGTTTGCAATGGCACTTACTCTACGGTATGTTTAAGTTTCCCACTACTAAAATTACCTAAAATGATCAAAGTATTATGTATGTAATTTTAACCAGTACAATATCTTCTACTATGTATTACTTCAGTAAGAAAATTTTTGAATGGACTGATACATTGACTGAAAATGTTATCTAGTCCCCTGTTTTGCTGCAAACAGTATATATTCAAAAATTCCCTTAATCTCAAAATTCATGCAGCTTTACTAATCTTATCTTAGAAATAAGATGTGAAGTACCAATTGATGAATTCTGAATCATACCAATGATGAGTAAAGCGCAAACGTGACAACTTGGGGATGAGCTATAAATTTCATATATGTTAATTTTTTATCTTATGTTTGATGTTGCAAAACCTTTGTGAACAACAGGCCTGCGCATATGACTTTTAGAGGTTTTCTTACATCGTAGCTTTCTCTGCAGCTCTCTGAGTTTTATAGATCTTTCTCGTGAGTTATGTAAAAGGCTAAATGAAAACAAAAAACCCACACCATCAATAAAAGACTTCTTAACACTATTCTCTCTTGAGAGATGGTCCTAATTTGCTCAGATAATGCTTTCACTTCTGTTTTACAGAGTAATTCAATGTGATTAGTACAAATCTCCAGTTAAGACCTGAAATCCCTACTTGTATAACCAAGCATATCAAACGCTTATCTCTTGAGGAAAAGTGTTTTATCACATATTCTTCCTTCTTGTTAATACTTCAGAAATGCCCTTGCTTTTATTAAACTCAGTAGGTTTTCTTAGCTGTATAGCAATTCATATCAAACTCCAAATTACTTAGAAGCATTGACTTACTTACTATGTGAGTATTTAAGGTCTTCTAAATATGAAATTATATTCAGCTTGTATTAAAAAAGAATTAATGAGGGGAAAAATATATATTTTTGATTGTATTTACACTTTTCATTATTCTCAGGGTTTAAAGGGTCACCTGAAAAAAAATGCATAGCTGAGTTTCATCATATACTCTAATTTATACTAGAAAAATAAAATCCACTTTTTCTTCCGGGAATGAGTTTGATATTTCTTATTAAATGGTGCCAGTACGTTACAGTTAAAACTTCGTGAATATAACAGCAATTTCAAGAAAAAATGTTCTGGGTTTCCCAAAGCCAGCTTTACTTACTGTAAAATAAGAAGTCGTCATTGTATTTGTGGAGATCGTTGTTTATAATACATTTTTGTGAAACAACAGTAAACAGAAGAGAACTCCTTTATAAAACAGAGAAGAAGTGACATAAAGAGAAATTCTTGAACACTCACTGTGACATGTTTATATGGCATGAAACAGCTATTTGATTTGTAGAAATAAAGCTGAAGGTAGCAACTTCTTAACAGGAAAGAAAATCTCTGTGTGCTTACTCTCAAAATTTATCAAAAGAAAAAATGACTTAGAATATTCTCCTTATTTATTAGTTGGAAATCTAAACTTCTTTTAATGCCAAGATCTGCTGGAACTTCAGGTGACAAAGAATTCACCACCTGTGCTGAATGCTACTTCTTTGAGGACAGAAAGTGAAAACCTCGGCAGTACTCCTTAGAAATGAGCCTATTTATAGTGTGATGATGCAGTTCCTGTGATAAGTCCTTACTAACAAATTTCATTGTTCTACTATCTATTTGAACTTGTTGTCAGTCATGGCTAGGTTTCGTGAACGAAGATTTAGGAAGGCTCTATCCACGTTTGTTACAAGCATGCTGGTGGCTTATGAGGCCAATGCAAGATAGACATGTCCGATTGCGAAAGGCACAGCAGAAAGACTGCTTAGATGCTATATTCAGCAAGACACAATTCTTTCTGCGTTGTCTTTTCTCCTCAAGAGTGATCCTGCGTGCGTTCTCAAAGGAAACGGCAGCGTTATAGATGGTGTGTCTCCAGCCCTCCCGATTGGAGGCCAGGGTAGACCAGCGATGAAGATCAGTACGGCCAAGGCTGAGATGTTGTTTCAGGGAGTCCTTCTATCTTTTCTTCGGGGCTCCTCTCTTGCGGCAGCCAGTGGCAAGTTCACCATAAAGCAGGATCTTAGGGAGGCGGTGATCTTTCATCCTTGAGACGTGTCCTGCCCAACGCAGCTGTGTTCTCAGTAACATGGCCTCAATGCTTGCGACTGTTGCTTGTTCTAGAACAGATGTATTGGTCACATAATCTGACCAGTGGATGTTTAGGATTGTTCGGAGGCAGTGTTGATGGAAGCAGCTCTGCAGCATTTAACATCCTGCTTTGCAGACGCTGTTGAGCTCTTTGGGCTGGAAGTCAGGTTAAAGAAGACAGAAGTTCTCTATCAACCTGCACCTCAGGAAGTCTTCCATCATCCCCATATCACCATTGGCCAGTCAGAGCTTAAATCAGTCCAGCAGTTTAATTACCTAGGTAGCATCATCTCCTCAGATGGTAAGATTGATGGGGAGATAGACAACAGGTTAGCAAAGGCATATAGTGCTTTTGGAAAACTTCATGAAAGAGTATGGCATAATAAACACTTGAAGAAAAGTACCAAGATCAGTGTTTACAAAGCCATTGTGCTGTCTACTCTCTTATACGGGTCTGAATCATGGGTCGTCTACCTCCACCACCTGTGTCTACTAGAACGCTTCCATCAACGCTGCCTCTGAACAATCCTAAACATCCACTGGTCAGATTATGTGACTAATATTACTTATTACTTTAGATGAAAAACCTATACGTGGAAAAATAAGCCATGATCTACCATGTACTTGATGGTAACCAAGCCTAATTGAGTTCAAGAGGCATTTGGACAATACCCTCAGGCACATAGTGTGACTCGGGGATGGTCCTGTGCAGGGCCAGGAGTTGAACTTGATGATCCTTGTGGGTCCCTTCCAACTCAGCATATTCTGTGATTCTGTGAAGTTCAATGCACACTTTTACATGCATTCTAACTGAGAACACACTTCCGTTGGTGCCTATCATACACTGGGTACTCTATTTTTGATTATACAATATTTTAAACTTACTACGAGGCTATTATTCAGTCTTACACATCCCAGAAGACAATTCAATGTAGAAGAAAATATGGTAAAATGAGATTCTTTAAAGCAATTGGAAATAATTTCTGTAGCTTAAATGCTATTTTTCATACATGTATCAAAAATAATGTAAATGCTTTAAAATGAAAAAAATATTTTATCAAGCTTTCTTCGTGAGATAAGAATATTGACAATTTTTAGACTATAGATGCAATATAATTAATAAATCATAAGAATACAGAGCTGGAAGATGTAGGACTGCATGAGATTGTCTGAGGCAAAATCAAGGGTGCCCATATAATCCTTAACAGATATTTGTCTGGCATATTTCAAAAAAAGAATATATTTACTCAGACCCTCTAAATACCTCAGTCCAACCTTTCAATACCAGAAAAGCATTCTTAGTATACCACCTTTTCACAGGACTGGCCCTTTTTTCTGACTCCTATTCTTTGGAACTGCTTGCATTTCATACTGTACAAAGCATACAAAATTGTCTAGGGTTTTTTGTTTTCATTGGTTTTCTTTTTGAAACCTTAGAGATTCCTTTCCCAAATAATCTTTCTCTTTATTATTCCTCCTTTTAAAAATGTAAAAAGTTCTAGGTACACTTTACACTAATCTGTGTTGCTTTCTTCATTATTTCTGATATTATGACTGTGTAGGTTAAAACATCCTGGTGATATCAAATACTAAAGAAAAATAACCCAGAAGATTTTTGCCAAAATCAGGTTTTTTTTCAAAAATCTGGTGTTGAATTAAAAAACAGTTTGTTTGGTCCTGCACAAGACCTGATTTGAGCACACTGTTAATGATGGCATGGATGGGTATATTTTCATTTGCTTAAATAGTCTGGGCTAATAAAAACTCAATAGTCTATTTTATTTGAGTTTAAAAAGATTATCATTAGACAGTTTTAGGTAAAGACACAGAATATTTATTCCAGTGGTTCCAAAATCTTTACTGGCTTTGCTGACTCCCATCACTCTTCATCCGGTATGACACAGTTTTGTGTTTGGGCTCCTCAGCAGGGGAAAAGTTCACAACAGGTTTACCTGGACCCAACCTACTTCATTACATCCCTTAGATGATGCAACAAAAATCACAAAGATAGAATGTTGCCTTTATAGGACAGGTAGTATTATAGGATTAAATATTATTGAATTAAATTCTGATGTTTTATTCAATAATGTCCAAATCTCACTGCATAACTATAAAAATAAAAAAAGTGCTGATTCCTAAACACTATATGTTGGGAGTGACTTAAATATGATGTTCAATAAGATTTTCAAAAACTTTTTGATTGCATGCAGATGGCAAAGATGAATAAAGTCAGCATTTCAAATGAAAGAGTTCTGTCCACTGCCTTAGATGGTATTTTCCAGCTAACAAAGATATCTATACAGAGATTCAGAAATGAAGAAATGAACAAATTGAAGAACTGTAAGCAATGCATTTTATAAACTGAAATAGTTCTACAAAACCACACGTTTATTACAGAAAAAGTGAACAATCAGGGGATATTAAGATTGCATCTGAAGTTTGCAAAAGAAATGAGATTTCTCCTTTTCTTGATTTGATCTACATCTAAAACTATAACAAATCTTTTCTCTTTTTTTCCAATCCAACCTTTCTTATTACTATGTCTTGGTGGAACAGAAGTCCCATATGACAAATGGGCATTTGGTTTACACTGACATAAACTGGACGGAGAAGTAAGAAAATACTAAATATCTGGATAATAGGCATACAATTACCATTGCTGTTAATCTACCAATTAGAGGAAAATTTTCTTGGGTTTTTGGTTCTTCTTGTTGTAACCCACTCTTACTCCAAAAGACTACAGTGTGTTTTTCCTGTCCTTCAAAAAGCTGCCGCTTCTCTCTTGAATTGAACCTTCTGCTGTCATCATACTGATGCATTCCCCTGGCTCCATGCACTCTAGACTACAGGAAGGTAACACTAGAGATGTGTCACTCCAAAGCTCTTTGACTGGCACCTAATATACATCTGTCTTTGTTTACACCCCTTGCTCTATTCTGTTTTCACATGTATTACTGGATTCTGTGGCACAATGAGCAGATATTCCTCCTACAATGCTGTATGATTGTTCTAAGTGCCTTTTTTTAGAACAGATGTTCTCCTACATGTACTTCATTTTCTTTAGCTTTTATGAGTTAACAGCTGTCAATTAATTCTTGTTTACATTTAAGGACAAGTGTTTGTCTGGGAATCCCACCCAGGTCATGGGCCATCATTTCTAGTAATTACAGCTAGCTCAGGGTACTACACTATGCCAGAATGCATTGATGCATTAATGACAACAACTAGAAGAAAAACAGTAATCAAAAGAGATAGTCAGGAAAACCACTGAGTTCAAGCCACAACAAATCCACATTCAAAATTAATAGCCTGCAACCAGGCCAATTCACATCGGGAGTCAAATATCACAGCAGAGTTCAGAAACAAGAATCAGGGCCAGGAAAGAGGCTGAAGTAGGGCAACAAAACAGACAGATGCGTAAGAGACACATATTAAAAAAAATAATCAGCTATATCTGCAACATGAACCTGGTAGAAATCCCATAAATGCTAGCTGGACATAACAGTCCAAAGTATTTTTGAAGAAGCTGGCTCATCCACCAAGTAGTCATCATGGCTAGGCTTCGCAAACGAAGATTTGGGAAGGGCTCTACCCACATTTGCTACAGGCACTCTGGTGGCTAAAGAGGCCAATGTGAGATAGACAAGATCGGTTGCAAAAGGCACAGCAGAAAGACTGGATGGTATCGGCAGGATACAATTCTTTCTGCGTTGTCTTTTCTCTTCGATGGTGATCCTGCGTGCGTTCTCAAAAGAAGCAGCAACGTTATAGATATTATGTCTCCAGACCTCCCGATTGGAGGCCAGGGTAGACCAGCGATGAAGATCAATATGGTCAAGGCTGAGATGTTGTTTCAGGGAGTCCTTGTATCTTTTCTTCGGGGCTCCTCTCTTGCGGCAGCCAGTGGCAAGTTCACCATAAAGCAGGATCTTAGGGAGGCGGTGGTCCTTCATCCTTGAGACGTGTCCTGCCCAACACAGCTGTGTTCTCAGTAACATGGCCTCAATACTCGTAACTGCTGCCTGTTCTAGAACAGATGTTTTAGTTACATAGTCTGACCAGTGGATATTTAGGATTGTACGGAGGCAGCGTTGATGGAAGCGTTTTAGGAGTCGCAGGTGGTGGCGGTAAATGACCCATGATTCGGACCCATATAAAAGAGTAGACACCACTATGGCTCTGTAAACACTGATCTTTGTACTTTTCTTCAAGTGTTTATTTTGACAAACTCTTTCATGGAGTTTCCCAAAAGCTCTGTATGCCTTTGCTAACCTGTTGTCTGTCTCTCTGTCAATTTTACCATTCAAGGAGATGATGCTACCTAGGTAATTAAACTGCTGGACTGATTTGAGCACTGATTGGTCAATGGTGATATGGGGATGACAGAAGACTTCCTGAGGTGCAGGTTGATGGAAAACTTCTGTCTTCTTTAAGCTGACTTCCAGCCCAAAGAGCTCAGCAGCCTCTGCAAAGCAGGATGTTAAACGCTGCAGAGCTGCTTCTGTGTGGGTGACAAGGGTGTCGTCGTCAAGGGTGGCGGCGTCAGCATAGAGCAGCTCCCGGACAAGATGGTTTAAGGTCTTAGTATGGACCTTCAGCCGCCTTAGGTTGAATAGGCTTCCATTGGTATGATATTGAATGTAGATACCATCTTCTTCATTGAGGTCTGGAGTATCACGCTGAAAAATATTGTGAATAGGGTTAGTGCAAGAACGCAGCCTTGTTTCACACCATTGGTTATTAGAAAGGGCTCAGAAAGTGCATCGCCACATGTGACTTGGCCGCGCTGATCCTCATGCAGTGAGATGATCATTTTAAGGAACTTGAGGGGACATCCTAAACATTCCAAAATCTGCAACAGACCTTTTCTGCTCACAGTATCGAAAGCCTTGGTGAGGTCAACAAAGGTTACATAGAGACCTTTGTTCTGTTCCCCACACTTCTCTTGCAGTTGTCTGAGAACAAATACCATGTCTGTGGTACTCCTGTTGGCTCTGAAACCACATTGGCTTTCAGGTAGAAGTTCTTCTGCTATAGCGGGTGTTAGTCTGTTCAAAAGTATTCTTGCCAGGATCTTGCCAGCAATGGAGAGCAGAGTAATACCAAGTAGTAATCAAGGAGAAGAAGTAGCCAAGGGAGATCATTAGTTAACTGTTTGGTGAATGTTACCAGAAGCTTACAAATTCCACTAAAGCACTTGGTCTTTTTACAGGACAATATTTAGAACTGGTTCACTTAAGAAGAAACTGCTTGGAAGTGAAAGTAATGAAATAATCCCATTTTGGCTTTTGGCATAAAAAGAAGTGACATTTCGAAGGAACAACAGGGAAAATAGCAAAATGAGTGAACACTGGAAAAGGTGTTCAGCTGCAGATCTGTTAGCATTTTATCTGCTCCAATTTATCCATCCCTCCTACATAGTCAGAATAAGATTTACAGATATTGCTGGACTTGATGTGCAGAATTCCATACTGTATGTGTCTTACTGATTTACCAGAAAGGAAAAGAAAAAAAAGCAAAACAGGAAAACTGCATTATATACCAAATTAGAGATCTAAACACCGAAAAAATCCCAAAACTTTTAATAAATAGGTAATTGCAAGCAGTCTTTGACCGAGGCCTTCGACAATGGAAATTCTTCAGAAAGCTTCTTTTGGGGGAGGGAACAGAAAAGGGGATGATTGAATTCAAATTTGAAGAACTGTAGTTCTTCAAGTGATGCATTTGTGCAATAAGCCAGTTGTTGATTGAGAGAGAAATATCACTTCCTACAGAAAATCCAGGATAACTCAGTAGTTTTACAATTTTTCATCATTCATGGGTCGGCACGCATAAGTAATTAATATGAGCTAGAGATCTCCACATGAAACCTACCTGTATTAAAACTGAAGCTAAATTAGAGGATGCTATTGAACATGGAATAAGACTCGTCAGAGTATTAAATCCACTTGACTTTCTACTTTACGTTGCTGAATCACAGTAGAAGAGGTCAGGATCCCTATAGAATTTTGTGAAGTTTTCATTTTTTCTGTATTCATATTTCACATTTTTTATCACATTTTAATTTAACTATGCTAACATAAACCAGACTGACTTGTTGTGTCAACTATCACTAACATGTATTAGCCAGGCTACAATAGCAACAACATAATTTAAATCCTGCTGTTCCCCTGATCAACAGTTCAAGGACTTTCAAACCTCACTGACCTATGTTTCCTTTACTGTAGTGTCTTCTTTTATGGATTTTCTACATCTTTTTACTGTGAGAAGCCTTGTGGCCTGGTATGAGAGAGGCAATAATTGCAGTCTTTATTAACTAGTGCAATTCTTATCCAAATACATAATCTTGCCATTCTTTACTGTACATTTATCTACACATATTCTTATATGAAAATGAGGGGAGAAATTTTCAGTTTAATGACTGAGTAATTTATGTTAAAAACTGGTTCTCATATCAAAAGGAACAAGTTTTACGAACATGTTACTATTTCCTGGAAGTAGCAGCAAATGTCTTCTCCCTGTTAGTATTAGACTTGTCATTTTTAAAAAGCTATACTGTCTAAACACATATTGCTGAAAATAAGACTGTCCCTACTACACATTCTTCAGACATATAGAACAGAAATGCAGCCCCAACCTCAAAACTTCAGCCAGTGTCAGTGCAACTCATATGGAAAAAGTATGTAATATTGGTCACTGATGTATATTTTCTATGATTTCTGACATCAAATTTTCATAGGTAATCCATCAAAGATAGTTCAGAGGAAGATACTAACAGGACATTTACAGGAAAGTAGAGAATATTTCAAAATGTTACCAGTGATGAGTAGAAGCTAGAAATAGATATTGGGCTGATCCAAACCAAGAAACATCCAACCCCCTTGCCATCGTCAAGTCCCACTGACAGCTACTATTAAGTACAGACACAGTACAGACTATAAATGTTGTGTCATGTTCTTCACCCTGACGTAAAGTGAATAGGAGGCGATTCTCCACTGTCCACTGAGGCTCACAGGGCCATATCTCTTGGTAGCTGGGCAGGAGACCTCTGCAGACCACAGGTAGTTTGAACATCTGAGAGACGTCTTTGGTACTAATGTACAGAGAGAGTACACCCACAGCAAAATTCAAGGATGACTCACAAATATTTTTCAATGACAAAAAGATCTGGGAATCTCTCAGAGTAAAACTACCAGGAAGTCATACACACTTTGCCATGGTACTATGTCCTGAATGGGTGCTGTTTTGCTTTACTTCTCCTTTGCTTCACCTATGTCTTCTGGATTCCATTTTGAGCACTTTGTATTTTCTGCCTCACTTTTTTGCTGGGTTTAATATTTAGCTTTGAACCTTACTTCACAGTATCAATTCCTACAGTCCAAAGTCCTTCCCATCTTCTTTCTAGAGTGAAAATTGAACTTGGTGCCCTAGAAATAACTGTTTTCTTAAGAAATGCTATAATGTTTTTACATTATTGGGCACCATAATAATGAATAAAAAATGAACAAAAGTGTATAAATTGTATAAAAACAAAGAGCAAAAAAGGAGAATAAAAACAGATTAAATAAAAAGATCAATTTATGAAAAAAATAAAACCACAGAGCCCACAGTTACAACTCATTGAGTTTAAAAAGCAGCATAAAAGAAGATGGAAAAAGGCTTTTATTCAACTCAGAGGCTTTGTACTCAGAAACACTGTAAATAAATAAATAAAATATAAGGAAGGTTTTGACAAAGAAGTAGAGATGAGAAACACCCTCAATTAAAAACACCACTTCTGGAAAAGACTGGAAACACAAGAAAGAATATGTCTGTTCTTCAACTCAGAGCTCAGCCAGAGGAAATAACATACACAGGAAAGAACCTTTGACAGTGAAAACACTAGATTTTTCCCTGATTAAAAAAAAAAAATTCTCTTAATGTAAAATTCATTTCCCAGCAGAAAAAAATAGATGAAGAGTATGGGGACCAGGCTATTCCTAAGAATTAAAAAGAAAAACGTCTTTTGAAAAATACCAAAGAAAAATAGGACACCTGTTTCTGTCACTCAGTTGTAAGGTAAGAGAATGTGCATGGTTATAAAGACTGTCAATGAGTGCCTCAACAGGCAGCTGCTGTGAGACTAGAGAATTAGTTAATAAGATCTCACAATGCCAAACAACCAGAAGGTTCTCACTGTGCCACCAGTTATGTTGTATCACAACTCACTGCTACATTGCTATCAGACAGATGCTTTCAAAAATACTGCATATGATGCTAGAGTTGAAGTTACCTAACTGTCTGTGGCTCTGTGGACTGAAATGGCCTGTTCAGTCTGTAGAAGCCAACATATTAACTGAGTGACTTGGCACACATTTTCTGCCAGTTACTGCTCTATTTTGATGCAGGAGCCTACAGGCTATTATGCAACACCATATTTGCCTCTCATTCCCTAAATGACTGTGTCTTAGAAGTTTCTTACACAAAACTGTGCAAGAAAAATTATTTCCTTAATCAGTGGAGGCAGTGCCATTCATCCTAACGCATTTTTAGGTCAATAAAGTGTTAATTCTTATTCATAATAATTATATTAACTGTAATATGTAGGGAACAGGGTTACACTGGTGAAAAAAAGAAATCTTCACAGGCTTTTTCCTACTGAGATGACAATTCATACGTGAAATGGTGGACAACAGGTAGACATAGTCTGATCTGAAAGCAGTAACAGCAAGGAAATCATATGTCAGCATAAGAGATAGCAGACTCAACACATCCCAGCTCAGGATGCCTTTCATAAGCACTGCAGCAGACCTGAACCTGACAAAAGGTAATGAAGTACTGTTACAGATGTTTACAAGGAGTACCTTCCAGGAATGATGAATTATTTGCAAAAAATAATGGAAATTATTCTTTGAAAAATGAACACCTGGAGAAAGAAGACTGATATGAAGAAAAAGATTACATATAGGATGAAGCTTGCCTCTAAAACATCTGAAGGGAATTAAAAGCATCTTATCTTTTGTGCAGTACAGCAGAGTACAGGATGCCTGCATTTGTCTTCCCCTGAGAAAAGGACCAAGACAAAAGATTCTAGGAACTTTGGCAAGTTTTATTTCTGTGCAAGAAATAGAAAAGGCACTGTTTCAGACATGCGCAACAGTAAGAGAATGATTTAGCTGGATGAGGCAAAGAATTTTAAGTCTAGATGTCACTCAACGGGCAAAGCTGATGGGTGGGAGAGTAGTTTTGTTGTCAGCCATCATGAAAAATAATAGTGTTAAGCCTTGAGAAAAATTAAAAAGTTTACTTGAACCTAAGGTAACATGTAAATAATTTCTTCTGGGTAATGGATGTAAGAAGGCAAATGGTGACCATATTGCAGTTTATCGCTACCAGAAACTTATACCGGTTGTTAAATTTTTGCAGGAATGAGGGTCAGTACAGAAATGTAGAATCACAGAAGATTAAGGAAATTCTGTGAAAATCCCACAGAACCTCAAAAGAGAAAAAGTGCTTCCCTCTGAGGACACAACATTTACCTTCTGCCATGAACATTTGAACATGTCTCTCTGGGAAATTTTATGGTACAGCTCCTAAATAATGCAGCACAGACAGCCGAAGAGTATGATGGGGAGTCATTTGGTTGGTTGATTTTGGTTCTTTTTGTACCAGAAGTTGCCATGAAAATAAGAGTATTTTGACTGAAGTGCCATAATAGGAGATGTCAAATGCTGGCAAGTCACAAATTTGAACCAGACATCTCGAAGAAAGAGAGATGACCAGAATGACTAGGTCTCCTAGTGTGACAACAATTAGAGGCAGAGAAGGTGGAATAAACAAAAAAA
>NW_020925584.1:0-2828 GCF_003984885.1 Neopelma chrysocephalum | reverse complement strand
AAAAACCAGGGCGTTTCTGTCCTACACAGAGGCTTGTGAGAGAATGCCCGAGTGCCAAGGGAAGTACACAGCACAGCGCAGCGCAAGTCTGGGCATACTGCAGTCAACTGCAACGTGTGTCCCTAACTTCTCCTGAGCCGTCGTCTCCTTGATAATCTGATCCACTCCAGGCAGGCACCATGATTCTCTGTTTCGTGAAGGTCTTTCTCTTTGGATAGGAGGGGGGTTCTGTCCTTGCCTTGATTGTAGAAAAGACACAGTAAGGGTCCGCAAGACTTGGAGTGTCGCTCGTGAAGGATCAGACGAGTGCTGTAGAAGCTACATCTCGGTCGTGTGCTGTAGAAGCTTGAAGGCAGACAGTGCGATGGAGCGAGGGGCAGCCAAGCCAGACCCCATGTTAGAGGTGGTGAGAGAGGAGAAAAAAGCAGTAAGAAAGGATAGACTTCCAGGCATGTGGCTCTGGGCTCAAGAAGGATGGTTGCAGGAACATCTTTCATTTTCCTCTCAGTACCAATGCAGACTCCTCACCTTCCTCTAAATGTGTTAACTCTGCTCTGATACCTAAGAGGGCAGACCCATGTCAGGAGCACACAGGCAAAGGGAGGATGAACTTGATGCTGCTCTTCCAGCTTGGGAAGACTGTGAAACCTCAGGACCCTCCACTTGCCTAGAAGTCCGTTTTACAACTTGAGGAGGTGCAGCACGTCCACTGGAATGCTTTTACTCTTACCATTATCATCATTCCATCGTTTTTCATCTCCTCATAAATGTTTTGTAGAGAAAACGCCAGTTTAGACGTAACCAAATTGAACAGTATGTTTCCTGTGGTGTGATGGGTGCTTGGGATCGCTCGGGAGTTGATCTAGAGAAGGAGTCGGGATTAAGGGTCCTCATCTGCCAAGCCCCCACACCTTCAGCTGCCCTTTCAGAGGAGTGGGTCAGGGCTCTTTCAGCCCCACCACTCCCAGACAGCACTCTGGTTGTTACCTCGTGTGCTCCCTGCGTGTGCGTGAGCGGCACCTACTGAAGCTTCATCCTGTTCCCTGCTCATCCCTCAGCACGTTCCCTAGGGAATATGCTGTTCTTGCCACCGCTGGGGCTACGATATCCAGCAGTCCTGCTGGAACCACGTTCCTCTCTCACCCAGTGCATTTTCCCAGCAGAGAAAGGCACAGCCGAGACCCTGGGCTGCTGCCCAACAGGGTTCATCTAAGTTTCCTGGGGAGCTGGGAGAGAGGCATTCGTCCAAGCCAGATGAAGAAGGACAGGGGAGAAGCCAGAGAGGCGGAGGACACACGTGTTCCCAGAGGAAGCTGCAAGCAGCCCAGAGAGCTGAGGACAGCACGGGAAGATATGAAAGGTACAGCAGGGAAGAAGCCTCGGAGCTCCCAAAAGCCCAGCAGTGGATGTGCAGCAGAGCAGGCCATTGCAAATGGGGAGGGGAGGACTGCACTGCGAGCTGACCGGGAAGAGCCCCTGCCAATGAGTGAGGTCCCAGAGCCAGGCAATGCTCAGAATGATATCGGCTGAGGGAGCCACAGAGGCTGCTGCCTGGAGAAGGAGAAACCAAAAGAGAGTAATTCAGGCACTGAACTTCTCTGACCTCCTTCTTCCTTTGCTCCCCGGAGAGAGTCGTATCTGGCAGCTCCTTTTTGTCGGGACAGGGAGGGGATTTCTGACCCTCTCAGCAAACAAGCTGGTTGGTCCCAGCATGAACTTCGTCTGTCTCGTCCTCACTTTCTGCCTGGGCCACCTCCTGTCTAAGTCCCGGCTTTTCATGAATGCATCCTTCTTCTTCCTCCCAGAAAACACTCAACAGACTTTTCAGGTCCCTGTGGGGAAACGCCACTGAATAGAGAGAAATCGTTGCAAATCTGGTACTTGCTGTCTTGCACGGGTTCACTCCAGACGATCTCACTTCTGTAAGGAAAGGAGGAGAGAAAGAAGAGTAAGCTCAGACTCCTTCTCTGTTCTTGCTCTTCCCTTCAACCTCTCTCCCTCTGTCTTCTCATCCACCTGCTACTACCACAGGATATCTCGGCTGTCTTTCTGCAGTGCCACACTTCTCCATTCCTAAAGAAAATGAGCAGATCCTTTCAAAGCTCCCCCAGGCCTATCCAGCTCTCATCTCGCTAACTTAAACAATGAGTCCCATTCGGCCTCCAGGCTGCCTCTGGCATGACTTCCAGTTGGCATGACTTCCCTGGTTGGCAACACATTCAGGGGTTCGTGTATGCAGGATAAGCATTGTGTGTTCTCAGGGAGTGAGGAACTCGGGGATTGAGAAGCTTTCAGAATTTACGGAAGTGACGGTGATGGGGAAGGGAATAGACCTTTTTGTTGTGCCTCTGAGTGTCTTTCAACCTTCTGCAAATCTGCTGGTTCCAGCATGCCCAGTTCAGGTGTGACAGGCTTTTCCCTGGTCCTCTGAGCAAGTGGAGCAAGAGGAGAGACACAGTAAAGCTCACGTACAGACACTGCATCTCTATGAAATACAAAGCAGGTGAGACACGCCATGCCAGGTCCGAGTTTTCTCTGAGGAAGGTGCTTCTCCCATGCACTGCCTCGCCGTAGCACTGGTGCCACAGCCATCTACAAAAGGCCAAGTGGTCTTTGTCTCCAGCAGAAATGTTCCCTGCTGCTAGTAGGGATGCTCCCCGGGACCGGCCAGGAGAGGCTGAGCCCGCAGTTTTGAGCGACAGTGCCCTGCACTTGTAGACTCACTCTGCAGAGGAGTGGGAAGTTGTGTCCCCAAGCGAAGTTTCTGCTGAACACCTGCCATCTTTCTGCTGCCTTTAACCTCCCTCTGCCTTGCTTGTCTTCTCTCG
>NW_020925583.1:1213-2199 GCF_003984885.1 Neopelma chrysocephalum | reverse complement strand
GAAGACTTACTTGGGAAGAGTGAGTGTTTGTGGAATCCGTTCGGTCGGGGAAGGGGCTGTTCGGTGAGGAGCTGAACAAAGACTTACCCGGGAAAGGTAAGTATTTGCGGAACCGCTTTCGGTTGGGAAGGGGCCCAGGAGTGCGAATAACTGAGACATCCATTGGGATGAAGTAAGTGCAGAGCTTCTAGTAGCGCGGTTCTCGTAGCCTGCGAGGGAGCCAGTCATGAAAAAAGGGAAGTGAGTGTGAGTGTGTGTGAAGGCACTTCGGAAGATGGGACAGAAGAAGAGTAAATCTTCTGCTCCCATGGGTGGTCGTAAGATGTCAAAGGATGTCCCTCAGAGGGAGGGAAGACTCGAAAATAAGGTTAGGATGAGTGGCTGTAAGGAGAGGTCGCAGGATATCCCTCAGGAGGAGGAAAGACCCAAGAACGGGTTTGCAGCGAGGTTACCAGACATATCTCCCGATAGCCCTTTAGGGATAATGATTAAGTATTGGAATAACTACCCTTCTAGGGAAGGGAAGTCGAGGGAAAAAATGGTGCATTATTGTATGGAAGTATGGGAAGGAAAGCAAATAAGGCAAGATCATTTATTTTGGCCAGTATATGGTTCGCTTGAGGATTGGATCTGTCAAGTCTTAAATATCTATGTGAATAGCAAGGAGCCATTTAGTTCAGAGGAGAGTGAGTACACTAGTTTATGGATAAGGTGGGACACCAGGACCTATTTATTCCCTTTAAGGGAAAAGAAGGGACAAAGGGATAGTTGTAATTTAAGAGATTTCCAAAAGTCACCCCCACCATACATCCCACCTTTGCCCATGCCGGTCACGTGGTATTAAGGGATAAAAGGGGGCACGAGATTCAAATAAAGCTCTCTTTGATTCCACCACCTCCAAAGAGCGTTCCGCATTTCTTTATCATATAAAGGCAGCGGCCACATGGTCGCTACATCTGGCGCCCAAAACGTGGGACAGACCCTAT
>NW_020925583.1:0-1203 GCF_003984885.1 Neopelma chrysocephalum | reverse complement strand
CACGACCCCCGCATCGGTTTTCTGCCTAGCAGAAAGCGCTGCAGCTCCGTGCCGCCCCGCCACCCCCTCTCCCCCACGCACACTGCTGGGGACTGCCATCGGCTGCGGGACTGGCGCTTAGCGCCTAGTGCCAGCGACCCGGCAAAAGCCACGGTTTGCCAGTGCCGGGGAAACGACCGAGACGCACGTGCTGCCGGCCGCCGCTCCCCCCGCTGCCGCAGGGACCCACACCGGTCGCGCCGGGAGTGCCCGTCAAACGGAACCCAGCGCCGCCTTAACGTCGCCCGTTTTCAAAAATGATTGTGGCCACCGCACATCCTGGTGAGAAAAGCAGGGATGTGAAAAAGCACTTTTTGTCCGCATCTGCTAGGATGGGAGTCCCCAAACAGATAAAGACCGACAGTGGACCCTCCTATGTATCTGCGGACACAGAAAAGTTTTTTGATGAATGGGGGGTACACCATACCACTGGAGTCCCTCACAATCCCACAGGGCAGGGCATAGTAGAGCGAGCCCACCAAAATATAAAAAATTTACTCAAAAAACAAAGAAGGGGGAGTATTGACATGACCCCCCAAGAGAAATTAGAAAAAGTCATGTATGTTCTAAATTTTTTAAATTTGCTGGAGGAATCTGAAACTCACTCAAACAGAAGTCCTGTTGACAGACATTTTAAATCAGATTTTCCTCCGTGTGAACAGAAGGCTAGAGTCATGTATAAAGAACCCATAACAGAGATATGGACGGGCCCTTTTCCCCTAATCACCTGGGGGAAGGGGTACGCCTGTATTGCAGGAGACACCGGACCTAAGTGGGTCCCAGCGAGACGGATCAGAATACGCCAAGACCGCGACGCAGGATGTGGACCCTCCGTGCCTACATCATCCTGATCAGCACCTTAGGAACGATCAACAACTCTACCTCATTTCCCTTGGAGGACTGGATGAAGCAGCCCACTGACAACTTGTGGGTAACATTAGCCAGAGACACTGGGACGGATACTTTGTGTCTAGCCCAATCCGGTGCTGGCAATCCTTTTCAAACATGTTTAGTGGGTATCCCCGTGTCCCCAGGAAAAGAATGGGATACTTTTTTACCACAAACCCGGGGCCTGGGACCCCTTCCATTACGTTCTGCCACACTCGCACAAGCTATTTCTTGCACACATCTCTCTCCAGACCCTCCCCAAGAAATTGACCTCCT
>NW_020925582.1:0-1888 GCF_003984885.1 Neopelma chrysocephalum | reverse complement strand
ACCTTTGTTGTGGGAGGAATCTTAGTTTATATGCATTTTTGTGAGTCAGGCTGGCAGTTGGGAGGCAGGGCTGAAAAAAGCAAACAACAGCCCTTATCACCAGGAAAGAAAGCCTGGAAGCTTTGGCTTTGTGGTGCAGTTTGTGGGCAAACCTGGGAAGTCCTTGAGCAATGAAAGCTTTCTCTGCTGGCACCTTTGTTGTGGGAGGAGTCTTCATCCGTATGCAATTTTTGGAGTCGGGCTGGCAGTTGGGAGGCAGGGCTGAAAACAGGAAATAACAGCCCTTATGCTCAGCAAAGAAAGACTGGCAGCTTTTCCTTTGTGTTGCTGTTGGTGGGTCAGGCTGAGCACTTCATCAGCAGCAAGATCTTTGTGTGCTGGCACCTTTGTTCTGGGGGGAATCTTGGTCCGTATGCAATTTTGGGAGTCGGGCTGGCATTTGGGAGGCAGGGCTGAAAACAGGAAACAACAGCCCTTATCGCCAGCAAAGAAAGCCTGCAAGCTTTGGCTTGGTGTTGCAGTTGGTGTGTCATCCTGGGGACTCCATGGGCAGCAAGAGCTTTTTCTGCTGGCACCTTTGGTGTGGGAGGAATCTTTGTTTATATGCAATTTTGGGAGTGGGGCTGGCAGTTGGGAGGCAGGGCTGAAAACAGGAAACAACAGCCCTTATCCCCAGGAACGAAAACCGGGAAGCTTTGACTTTGTGGTACAGTTGGTTTGTCTGCCTGGAGACTCCATTAGTAGCAGGAGCTTGCTCTGCTGGCACCGTTGTTCTAGGAGGAATCTTGGTCCGTTTGCAATTTTGGGAGTGGGGCTGGCAGTTGGGAGTCAGGGCTGAAAACAGGAAACAACAATCTTATCCACTGAAAAGAAGGACTGGAAACTTTGTGGTGTAATTGGTGGATCAGCCTGGGCACTCTATGGGCAGCAAGAACTTTCTCTGCTGGCCCCTTTGTTGTCGAAGGAACCTTCATCCTTATGCATTTTTGGGAGTGGGGCTGGCAGTTGGGAGCCAGGGCTGAAAACAGGAAACAACAACCCTTATCCCCAGGAACAAAAGCCTTGCAGCTTTGACTTTGTGGTGCAGTTTGTGGGCAAACCTGGGGAGTCCTTGAGCAACAAGAGCTTTCTGTGCTGGCACCTTTGTTGTGGGAGGAGTCTTCGTCCGTATGCAATTTTGGGAGTGGGGCTGGCGGGTGGTACGCAGGGCTGAAAACATGAAACAACAGCCCTTATCCCCCGGAACAAAAGCCTGGAAGCTTTGGCTTTGTCGTGCAGTTGCTTTGTCAGCCTCGGGAGTCCTTGAGCAACGAGAGCTTTCTGTGCTGGCACCTTTGGTGTGGGAGGAATCTTTGTTTATAAGCAATTTTGGGAGTCGGGCTGGCAGTTGGGAGGCGGGGCTGAAAACAGGAAATAACAGCCCTTATCGCCAGGAAAGAAAGCCTGGAAGCTTTGCTTTGTGGTGCAGTTGGTTTGTCTGCCTGGAGACTCCATTAGTACCAGAAGGTTGCTCTGCTGGCACCTTTGTTATAGGAGAAATCTTCGTCCGTATGCAGTTCTGGGAGCTGGGCTGGCAGATGTGAGGCAGGGCTGAAAACAGGCGTAACCACAGCAAGGAAACCCTGGAAGCTTTTTCTTTGTGTTGCAGTTGGTCTGTCATCCGGGGCCTCCATGAGCAGCAAGAGCTTTCTGTGCTGGCACCTTTGGTGTGCGAGGAGTCTTAGTCCGTGTGCAATTTTGCGACTAGGCCTGGCAGTTGGGAGGAAAACCTGAAAACAGGAAACAACAGCCCTTCTGCATAGCAAAGAAAGACTGGCAGCTTTTCCTTTGTGTTGCTGTTGGTGGACCAGGCTGAGCACTTCATCAGCAGCAAGATCTTTGTGTGCTG
>NW_020925581.1:0-8045 GCF_003984885.1 Neopelma chrysocephalum | reverse complement strand
CTGATTCTGTGATTCTATGAACTCGTGGATTTTGTGCTTGCTGGGTAACCAAGGCCTCTCCCTCCGTGTGCTTTGTTGCAGACAAGGATGCAGAGCTTGCAGCCGGACCCCAAAGCCCAGTACAGGAGCGTGTACGAAGCTCTGAAGAAGATTGTCCTCACTGAGGGGCTCTGGAGGCCTTTACGTGGGATTAATGTCACCATGCTGGGGGCTGGCCCTGCCCACGCCATGTACTTTGCCTGCTATGAGAAAATGAAAAAGTCCCTCAGTGACACTCTCCAGCAGGGAGGAAACAGCCACCTGGCCAATGGTATTTTGGGGGGTTTGTCACCCCAAAAAAAAAAACCCCACCCCACTTGTGGTTTTGTCGCTTGCTTCCCGCCTTCCCTGTGCTCTGCTCCTGGAATTTCTGCTCCAGGCAGCCAAATAATCCCCCTGGGAGGAGGCAGGAGGCGAAGAGGTGGCACCTGCCCCCGGGTTGAGCCCTTCTTGGTGGTCACCTTGTTCCTCTGACACCCCTGGCCTGCCCTGGCACTGGGCAGTGCTTGGCAGGTCTCTCTTCCAGAGGGTGGAGGTGGCTGGGCTGGGTGTCAGCAGTGGAGTGGAGAAGCCCTTCCTGACCCCATGGCACTCGTGTTTGCCCTCCAAATTCAGTCTGTTTTATGTTCCTGCACTGCTCTTTAACCTCCAAATATCCCAGCACGAGTCCTCAGTGCAGTGGACAAGAGGTGTTCAGGTGCAGTTGTGCTGTTTCTGTGTTATCACAGAACCATTAAAGTTGGAAAAGGCCCTCAGGATCATCCAGTCCAGCCTTTGAAGGTGTCCCCTAAAGGTATAACCTTGTGTTGAAGGCATCACTCCAACCTCTGGGAGCTCAGGTTGTTCCAGCTGTCCCTGGGAGCTCCAGCATGAAGTGCCCTCCTCCATCCTCTGTGTGCTCAATTTGGCTTTTCTCAGGAATATTTTGCTTTTCAGCCCAGGAATGCCTCTGTAACAGCAGAAACCCTTTAAATGAACAGCCAGGGTGTTAGAAAAAGGTTTGTGCAGGAGACCTGACATGGTGTGAGAGCAGGAATCTGCCGTGGAGTCACTTGGCTCAGTTCAGGGAGTAAAACATCTTTCTTCTTGCTGCTTTTTGCCAGGAAAACGCTTCCCATGTTTGCCTTTCAAGTAGCTACAGGCTTTTGGTACCAAGCAGGAAAACTGGAGCTCTGGGTTAATGAGAAATGACCAAAAGTCATTTGGGCAAGAGAGAATTCGAGGTGGGAACCCAGATCAAAGGGGAAGGTGTGGCTGGAGAGGCCCTTCCTGGAGCCAACTGCAGGATCGTTCATGGCTGGTTGGACTTGGCAGAATGTGGGCAATTAGTGCTTGAAACACTGAGTAAAGGCCTGAAAACCCTAATTATGGATCTGCTGAGGTGGTTGCAAACATTGCTCATGTCTCAGTCATTTTGGGGGGGGGGGTTGTGGCGTGGACAAAACCCTGGGAGTCGTTGGGAATAGTGGCTGTGAGTCCATCCTGGTGTCCGTGGGGGCTGCTCTGGGTGGCTTTTGCTGCCCTGGGTGTCATTACAGTGTCCCTGGGTGCTCCCACAGCTGCCTCCATGGGTGGCAGTGCCCGGGCAAGCCCTGGCTCCTGTTTGCCTTTCTCAAGGCTGCTCTTGCCTTGCAGGGATAGCTGGGAGCGTGGCCACGCTGCTCCACGACGCCGTGATGAATCCTGCCGAAGGTAAGCCCTGGGAAAGGCAGGGCTGCACCCCCTGGGGGCAATAATAAAAAATACACAGTCACTCTAGTTCCAAGCAGCAAGACAGGAGAGGGATAGAACAGGACAGGATGTTTATTGCAGCAGATCTCTGACATTTATACTCCTCGGTGTAACGTACACGTTGCTTTATAATTGTTGTTTCTTAGGATTTGCTGCCCTGTAGCAAACTCACCATAACTTAGCATTTGTGGGCACTCAACCCTGATGATTCCCCTTTTTTTTAAATTTTTAAATTGAAAAACAAGGTTTGGGAGAAACTTGTGAGGTTGGGTGTAGAAGGAGATGTTGGGTCTGGTGGCTCAGTTTGGACGTGGAAGGTGAGGTTGGGTCTGGGTGGCTCAGTTTGGGTGGTGTGGAAGGAGATGTTTGGTTTGGGGGGTGTGGAAGGAGCTGTTGGGTCTGAGTGGCTCAGTCTGGATTTGGAAGGTGAGGTTGGCTCTGGGTGGCTCAGTTTGGGGGGTGTGGAAGGAGCTGTTGGGTTTGGGGAGTGTGAAAGGAGCTGTTGGGTCTGAGTGGCTCAGTTTGGACTTGGAAGGAGCTGTTGGCTCTGGGTGGCTCAGTTTGGGTGTGGAAGGCGAGGTTGGCTCTGGGTGGCTCAGTTTGGACATGGAAGGAGCTATTGGGTCTAGGTGGCTCAGTCTGGGTTTGGAAGGTGAGATTGGCTCTGGGTGGCTCAGCTTGGGGTGTGGAAGGCAATGTTGGCTCTGGGTGGCTGTGGCTGGAGCAGGGCTCAGTCTGGGCTCTGAGATGCCCATCCCAGCTGTGTTGGAGCTCACAGCCCTCTCTCTCCCCCCATGCCCACCCTCCGCAGTGGTGAAGCAGCGGATGCAGATGTTCAACTCCCCGTACAAGTCGGTGCTTTCCTGCGTGAGGACCGTGCAGAGGACCGAGGGCTTCGGGGCCTTCTACCGCAGCTACACCACCCAGCTGACCATGAACGTGCCCTTCCAGGCCATCCACTTCATCACCTACGAGTTCATGCAGGAGCACATCAACCCTCGCCGCGAGTACAACCCCCGGTCCCACATCGTGTCCGGGGCCGTGGCGGGCGCCGTGGCCGCCGCCGCCACCACCCCCCTGGACGTCTGCAAAACCCTCCTGAACACGCAGGAGAACACGGCCCTGAGCTCCCTCAACATCAGCGGGCACCTCTCGGGCATGCTGAACGCCTTCAGGACCGTCTACCAGCTGGGGGGGCTGCCTGGCTTCTTCAAGGGGGTCCAAGCTCGGGTCATCTACCAGATGCCCTCGACGGCCATCGCGTGGTCGGTGTACGAGTTCTTCAAGTACTTCCTCACAAAGCACAAGCTGGAGAAAAGAACATCCTTGTGAAGGTTGGGCAGGAGCCTCGGTGGCCCCTCTGTGTGTCCCCTCTGCGTGTGTCACCCCCCTCCAACCAGCTCTGGGACACACATCCCACTGAGGAACGTGCCCGAGATCCTATCGGATTCCCATCCCGACATCCAGGGGAGGTCCTGGGTCCTCCTGGCTTTAAACAAAAAGTTTATAAAGACTTCTAATAATATATATATATATATTTAATAACTTTATTTTCGGAGGAGCCAACTTGCCAACTGCTATTTTTTTTTTTCTTCTGGATAAGATTGAAGGTGTAGTTTCCTCCTTTTCCTTAGGTTGGACAAAACCTAAGCTGGGTGGGTTGTTTGGGGTTTTTTTGGTTTGTTTTTTGTTTTTTTTTTTTTTACAGCAGAGAAGCAGAATATCCTGTCACAGAACTTAACTTTTATAGAAATATAAAAGAGGTGGATAATGTTTATCCTTTATTTTTCTATGGAAGCATTTGGGTTGTTTTCTAAAAAATGCTATTACAGCTGGACGTGAAGCTGTTTAAAAAGGGCTGAATTCTTCCATCCCGTGCGAGGAAGACACAAAAGCATTTATTTTTATAGCCAGATTGGCTTTAATTTTACAGCATTTAACCCCCAAATGGTGGCCTGGATTCTCACCTGGGTGCCAGGTACTTGGTGGCCCCTTGAGACTTGTTGGGATGGGGGGGAGAAGGAATTTTGGGGAGCACCCCGAAATCCCTGGTCACTTTGGGGTGGGGGTGGAAAAAGGGGAAAACTCCTTTCCATTTTTTACAAGGAGACTCTTTAAGATGTAGATTTTATAAAGTACTTATTTTGCAGACACTCTTATTTTTAAAGGTACATTTTTATGGCGTGTGACAGCTGAGCAACCTTCATCCTCCCTTAATTTATTCCCAGTTTTCTCCCTAAAGCCCTGATCCTGCTGCCAGGGAGTGACCTGGGCTCCGAGTGGGTCCATGGAGCTGCTCTGCTCCCGGGAAAAGGGGGGGGCACCTGGAGCTTCTGTTTACAGTTTGGCCCCTGAGTTGCAGGGGTCACATCCTGGCAGCTCCCAAACCAGCAGCAGAAACCTTGGGAAAGCCTTAGGGAAGAACCAAAGCCACCTCCCAGCTTGTGTTTGATGAGGAGCTCTGTTGAGGAGGGGGAAAAAATCCACCCTGGGGGAGGAAAACCCACCCTGAGGGGGGAAAACCCACCCTGGGGATAGAAAAATCCACCCTAGGGAGGCAAAAAATCCATCCTGGGGGGAAAAAAATCTACCCTGGGGGGAAAAATCCACCCTGGGAGGAGGAAAACCCACCCTGGGGAGAGAAAAATCCACCCTGGGAGGAGGAAAACCCACCCTGGGGAGAGAAAAATCCACCCTGAGGGGAGAAAAACCTACCCTGGGGAAGCAAAAAATCCACCCTGGGAGGGGAAAAATCAACCCTGGAGGGGGGAAAAATCAACCCTGAGGAGAAAAACCCACCCTGGAGGAGGAAAACCCACCCTGGGGAGGTTCCTCGTGCCCTGGGTTTGGTTTTTCTGCTGTGGGAATGCTGAGCTTTGGGGCAGGGTGGCAACCTCCCTGTGTGCCCTGCTCCTCCTGGGAATGGCTCTCCCAACCCAAAATCCTCCCCCCTTTAGCCCCTTGGGTGATCCAGGAGGGATTTGAGGAGCCTGGATGTGCATCCAGAAGTTCCAGGGCACCAGCTGGTCCATCCCCACCCTCCCTGGGACTTTGCCCTGCTCTGCACCCTGGGATGTGGCTTTGGGAGCAGCTTTAGGGCTGGGATGTGTCCCTGGAATGTCCCACCAGCCAGTTGTGTCCCTTAGGATGACACTAATCCCATCTAATCCCTTTGCTCTGGTTTTTTTTTTCTGGAGCAGGTGAATCCAAGAGCTCCTCTCTGTGCCTTGTGTAAATGAACCTCGTGGGGAAACGAGCTTTTCTCGATGCTTTAATTTTTTTGTCTTTAAAGGAACTAATCACTGTGTCAAACTCACCCTGTGTCTTAAAAGTGGGAAAGTTCAGCTGGTTTTGCACTGAGTGTTTCCAGGGAGGTGAAATTTTGGGGTCACTTTAATGCTGAAGAGGCAAATTGTAGCATCCTGGGGGTGATGGCAGCTTTTAGTGCCAGTGCAGGAGTAAAACTTGGAGTGGTGCCTCCTGCATCACCCCCTTCCTCTGGCTGCTGCTTGGATATTCCTGCCTTCCCCTTTGGGCTTCTGGGAGAGCCTCATCTCCTCCTTGGAGCCTGGATTTGCCTGTGGAGAAGTCAGGATGTTGGTTGAGTTTTTGGCCAGCTGAGCATCTCCTCGGAGAGGGAAGAACAGGGGAACCTCCTGAGTGTTGAGCACCAATAATTAATAATTATGAACAAATAATTATTAATTAAACCCCGGGTTTTCTTGGGAACTTGCTCTTCCTTGAGCCGGGAAGGGATTTAATAATCAAAACCCAGCTTTTCTTGGGAATTTGCTCTTCCTCGAGCTGGGAGTGGATAAGGAGCACTTGGACATTTATCCAGGCTCTCCCTGGATTTCTGGCTCTCCCATAAAACCAGCCCAGCTGGGGTAATAACTGCAGAGGTCTCTTCCTTCCAGCAGGAAGCCTTTTCCTGATGCTGGATCCCCCTTCCCAAAGCCCCTCCTCTCTTTTAGTTTGCATTTGAAAGCTGAGCTTTGAGCCTGAAGTTTGATTTTTTTTTTAGCCTGTGAAACATGTTCTGCTGCTTCCTCTGCAAGAAACGCACATCACTCCTTATTTAAGGGGAGGAACTTTGCAGTTCTTCAGTTGTATTGTTTTTTTGGGGGGTTGGAAAAAAAAGTGTTCTCTTTTAAATGTGTATTTAACAATGCAGGAGTTCTTTTGTGAGATGCTGCTACAGTTGTTATCACTGGAGCTCAAGGAAATAAAATATCCCGATTTTTGCGCTGGTGGGGCTCGTGTTTGGGGGGTTTTCCTTGGGAGCTGAGGGCGGGGAAGGCTCTGCCAGGCTGATCCCTGAGGGAATGGTGCCTTCTAGTGTCGCCGGAGCACTTGGCAGGCTCAGCTCCTCCGACCCTTTCGTCATCAGTGGAGGAGGAAAATCCTTCTGGGAGGGGTTTTCCAGCCTGGCAGGAGCTGCCAACTCTCCTGAAAGGGCTCACCCTCCTCTAGGAGCCGCTGGAGAGTTTTGGAACGTGATGCTCTTGGCGAGGAATCGCTGCTGGGATTTCCAAACCCAACCCACAGACTGTGGCTCGTTCAGCAAATTCCCAAATTGCAGGTTTTCTTCCCTCCCCCTCCTTGGATAAAGTGGAGGCCCTGGGGAGCTGCACTTGCTGAGGTTTCACTCCTTCTGCTGCAGAATTTGAAGGGAAAACCCCAGAAGACTTGAATAAAAAGAAAAAAAAAACACATTTCTTGGTGCAGGTTCAGTGCTGAGGGAGGAACAGTTCCCTGGGAACTGGGCTGAGCAGCATCCCCATAATCTGAGGGATAACCCCTCCCCAGGGCTTGGCCAAGGTGGGCTCTAAAGGGGGAAAAAAAATGGGAATTTTAACCAAAACATCAAAATGATAAAATCTCCATTGTGGGGGGACTCTTTCAGCTCCAGGTGGGAAACATTCCTGGCTCCTCCCAGGGATTTGTGGGGCCTGAGCAGCCTGGTCTGGACCACAGGATTCCTGAGGCTGGAGCAGGTGCAGGAGCAGGAATTCCTCATCTTTTTGGGGGTTATTTTTTGGCCCCAGTTTGGTCTTTTTTTCATCTATCCAAAGTCTACCTGATTTCTCAGGCAGTGCCAAGATGTTTTGCCGGGATTGTTAGAGGTGAGAAGGAGGGAAAAAAGAGGGAGTAGAGAGGAAAAGGACCTGGAAGACCCCCCAGATCCTACTGACCATGCTGGGAAGAGTCAAAATGAGGAATCTGATCCTGGGAAACTTTGGGGATGTCTCCTGATTCTGGGGAAACTTGTTCCTGGTTCTGTGAAACTTTGGGGATGGCTCCTGGTTCTGTGATATCTCAGAGCTTGGAGGGAGAAATCATGGAATGCTGGGATGGTTTGGGTTGGAAAGGACCTTAAAGAAGATCTCATGGGCAGGAACACCTTCCACTATCCCAGGCTGCTCCAACCTGGCCTTGGACACTTCCAGGGATCCAAGAAATTCTCTGGGCAAAGAGCAGCTCCAGCGGGTGCCCCCGGGGTGGGATGTGGCATTCCTGATCCATTCCTTGACCCCGTCAGACACATTCCTGATCCATTCCCTGGTGTATTCCGTAATCTCAGCACAGACATTCCCAATCCATTCCCTGACCCCAGTACAGACATTCCTGATCCATTCCCTGACCCCAGCAGACATTCCCTGATCCATTCCCTGATCCATTCCCGATCCATTCCCTGCCCCATTCCCAGCCAGCCGGCTCCTCCAGGAGCTCCCTGCCCTTACCTGTGTCCGCTTCCCGGGCTGTCCCCGTGGCGTGGGATGCTCCCGTGGGATGGGGGCTCCCGGGGTGGTTGCCGGGGTTGGAGCCGCCCTCCCTCCCCTGCGCCGGGGCCGCTCCGCTCTCCCCATTCCCGGCGCTGCCAAACCCTCTGCTCCTGCCCCTCTCCAGCCGCGCTCCGCCCCATCCCAGAGGATGTCTTGGATGAGGAAGGATGTCCTGGGCCTGGAAGAGCTGCTGGGGGTCCGGGGGGGTGGGTCCGGCTCGTCGCTGTGGGAGCTCTGCCAAAAGCCCGGAGCCGGGATTTCCGAGCCGTTGGGTTAATCCAGGATCTGGGCCGTGTTTGTTCGCCGCATCCGATCGTTATCTTTTGTTTCTCCTCAAATATTGTCTCTGCTCTAAAAGGGGAACGGACATGAAGACAAACATCTCACCTTTTTCCCCTCCCCAAATTTTCATTAAGCTGCCCTGTTTGCCTTGGAGGACACGACACAGCCCGTGGAGGGGAAGGTTTTCCGGCCCCACCTTCCCCCCCC
>NW_020925580.1:4709-10941 GCF_003984885.1 Neopelma chrysocephalum | reverse complement strand
CCCAGCACCATCTCCCAGTGATCCCAGCACCATCTCCCAGTGATCCCAGCCTCTCCCAGTGATCCCAGCCCCTCCCAGTGATCCCACCCCCCATTTCTCCCCCACAGGACTCACTTGCCCCCCGGCCCCCACATCATCCTCTGCAAGCCCAAGGTGCGTCCCAGGTCCCCCGAAACCATCTTGGTGATCGATGAAGACCCCCGGACCTACGTGGTCACCCGTTGGACCTAAGAGGCAACAGAGGAACCTCCAGAATCTCCCGGCTGCTCCCACACCCGGAATGGGCAGGACCCAGAACCCCAGAAAGACCTCTAGAACCCCATAGGCACATCTAGAACCCCATAGACACCCCTGGAACCCCGTAGACACCTCTAGAACCTCATGGACCCCTGTGTTTGGGATCCCCCCTCAGTTCCACCCCCTCCTTCCATTTTTGTTTCACTCAATAAAAGGAGAATTTTCGCTCTTGATCCGCAGAGCTGAAAACCGGGAATTTGGGATCGGGGGGGGTAGTTTGGGATGGGGGGGTGAGATTTGGGATTGGGGGTGGTTTGGAATGGGGGGATGGTGGATTTGGGATCTGGGGTGGTTTGAGATGGGGGGTTCGGGAGGGAAGGGGTGTGTCGGGGCGGGGGGGGGTCGGGTCTGGGAATGGGGTGTGAGCCCAGGTGGGACCCTCAGCCCTTCCCGGGGGGAACTTTATTGGATAAACCAGTTCACCCAGTCCCACCAGTCCCATGGGGAATCACACCAGTTCCACCAGTCCCACCAGTCCCACCAGTTCCATTGGGGAATTGAACCAGTCCCACCAGTTCCACTGGGAATTACACCAGTTACACCAGTCCCACCAGTTCCATTGGGGAACTGAACCAGTTACACCAGTTGTCTTGGGTATTACACCAGTTCCACCAGTTCCATTGAGAATTGAACCAGTCCCCCCAGTTCCATTGGGAATCCCATTTTACACCAGTCAAACCAGTTCCACAGGGAAACACACCAGTCCCACCAGTCCCACCAGTCCCACCAGTCCCAGCCCCCTGTGTCCCCCCCCGGGTGGGTCCATCCCAGGATCGGCCCCTCGGGATCACCAAATCCGGGGGATTTTGGGGTCTCCTCGCACCCGATTCCAGAATGACCCCAAAACGCCCCGGCCGTGGGCAGGGGGGGGAAGGGGCTGCCAAGATTTTTGAGTGGCTGTGGAGAAAATCTGTGATTTCTGGGAATCGCCAGAGCTTTGGGGAAGAGGAAATGGGGGTTTCCTGTCGAAGCCCTCCCGGGGTGTCACTGTCACCACCAGAAAGCGGCTCTGGGGAGGGGAGACAACACGGGGAGGAGACCCCAGGGGGGGCGGAGAAAGGAAACTCTGGCGCTGAGAAGGTTCCAGAGCTCAGCAGGTTTCAGAGCTTGGGAGGTCCCAGAGCTCAGAAGGTTCCAGAGCTCGGCAGGTCTCGGAGCTCGGGAGGTTCCAGAGGTCGGGAGAGCCCGGATTTGCCAGTGAGATTCCCGAGCCGAGGGGATCCCGCGCTGGGATGGGGGAGTTCCTGAGCAAGTTCCCTTTCCTGCCAGAGACCCGCACGGTGACCATCAAGGTCTCCAACAGGACCGAGAACATCGCCCTGGAATACCCCAGGTGAGGGGTTGGGGGCAGGGAGGACCCCCGGGGTGCCAAAGGGGCGGGTCTGGGTGGGATCTTCATCATCTTCATCATCTTCATCATCTTCATCATCTTCATCATCTTCATCATCTTCATCCTGGGGTGGGACCTTCATACCCGGGGGGGGTCATATCCCAGGGGTGGGTCCATCCCCTGCTGATCTGGCACCTCCCAGTGATCCCAGCACCATCTCCCAGTGACCCCAGCACCATCTCCCAGTGATCCCAGCACCATCTCCCAGTGACCCCAGCACCTCCCAGTGATCCCAGCACCATCTCCCAGTGACCCCAGCACCTCCCAGTGATCTCAGCACCATCTCCCAGTGATCCCAGCACCTCCCAATGGTCCCACCACCACCTCCCACTGATCCCACCCCCCGTTTCTCCCCCCAGGAGTTACTTGCCCAGCGGCCACTGCTCCATCCCCCCCGACCCCGAGGTGCTCCCTGGCTCCTCCACCACCTGTGAGTTCTCCAACACTTCCATGTCCCTGGGCTGCTCCGGGGTCCTGGTCTACGAGGCCGATACCTTCACCTTGGCCATCTACTTCTCCAACCCCTTTGAAGAGAAGTCGCCCCGGGAGCTGGGCCTGGAGCTGTCCCTCTGCAGGGCCCACCGGGGCCAGCTGAAGGACATCTACGAGCACATGTCGAGGAAGAACCTCGGCCCCACCACGGAAACCACCGTGTTCGCCCGCATCGCCCTGGACGCCTGCCAGGAGCCCGCCCGGGTGACCCTCGGCCCTGTCCAGGTGACGGCCACCATGTCCAACGCCGAGAGAGCCGTGGTCAACCTGGTGGTGAGGGAAGCCGAGAGTTCTCTGGGCTGAGACAAACCCGCGGGGCTGGGAGCTCCTCGAGGACCTCCGGAAGGACGTCGTGGGCACCCCTGGGACCTCAGAGGCACCCGGAGAAACCTCCAGAAGCTCCCGGATACACCTAGAACTCATAGGCGTGACCCAGAACCCAGAAAAGATCTCTAGAGCCCCATAGACACCCCTAGAACCCCATAGACACCCCTAGAACCCCATAGACACCCCTAGAACCCCATAGACATATCCAGAACCCCACAGACACCCCTGGAATCCCATAGACACCTCTAGAAATTCTTTCTCTTTGCGTCTCTCAGCGATTTAATAAAATCAGTTTTGGGATCAACTCGGGTGAGTTTTAATTTAATTTAATTTAATTTAATTTAATTTCTTGAGGGAACACTCGAATCCCAAGTTCTTCCCGTGACGTTTAAACAGTGGATTGTTGAGGAAGCGGGAGCGGCTCTGGGGGGGATCCCAAGGGACCCTCCCCACCTACCTGGAACCTCATGGGACCCTCGGGATGGGGGTCCTGGGCTGGAGGGGAGGGGAGGTGGGAGGGGGGAGATCTGGGATTTGGGGGAGTTGGGAAGGGGGAGATCTGGGATTTGGGGCATTGGAATGGTGGGTTTGGGGGAGAATCTGGGATCTGGGGTCATCTGGAGTTGGGGAGTTCTGGAGGGAGGGGGAGAGGGAGGGTCTGGGAATTCCCGGAGCTCCCAAGAGTCAGGAACGGACGATTCCCTTTGGACCCTCCCGGGGCGTCACCGTCAGGGAGCGGCTCCGGGGAGGAGACCCCGGGGGGGGCGGGGAAAGGGTTGGAACGAGGAAACTCCGGGAGTGAGAAGGTTCCAAAGGTCGAGGGATTCCTGAGGTTGGGAGAGCCCGGATCTGCCGGTGAGATTCCCGAGCCGAGGGGATCCTGTGCTGGGATGGGGGATAACATGGACACCCTTTCCCCAGAAATGACCCGCACGGTGACCATCAAGGTCTGCAACAGGACCCAGAACGTCACCCTGGAGAGCCCCAGGTGAGGGGGGGGCAGGGAGGACCCCCGGGGTGCCAAAGGGGCGGGTCCGGGTGGGATCTTCATCATCTTCATCATCTTCATCATCTTCATCATCTTCATCATCTTCATCATCTTCACCCTGGGGTGGGACCTTCATACCCGGGGGGGGGGTCATATCCCAGGGGTGGGTCCATCCCCTGCTGCTCCGGCACCTCCCAGTGATCCCAGCACCTCCCAGTGATCTCAGCACCATCTCCCAGTGACCCCAGCACCATCTCCCAGTGATCCCAGCACCATCTCCCAGTGACCCCAGCACCATCTCCCAGTGACCCCAGCACCATCTCCCAGTGACCCCAGCCCCATCTCCCAGTGATCCCAGCCCCTCCCAGTGATCCCAGCACCATCTCCCAGTGACCCCAGCACCATCTCCCAGTGATCCCAGCACCTCCCAGTGCTCCCAGCACCATCTCCCAGTGATCCCAGCACCATCTCCCAGTGATCCCAGCACCTCCCAGTGACCCCAGCACCTCCCAGTGGTCCCACCACCACCTCCCACTGATCCCACCCCCCGTTTCTCCCCCCAGGATTTACTTGCCCAGCGGCCACTGCTCCGTCCCCTCCGACCCCGAGGTGCCCCCCGGCTGTTCCACCACCTGTGAGTTCTCCAGCTCCTCGTCCCAGGACTGCTCCGGGCTCCTGCTCTACAAAATCAAGAACTTAACCTTGGCCATCTACTTCTCCAACCCCCTGGCAGACAAACCATTCCCCCGGGAGCTGGCCCTGCTGCTGACCCACTGCGAGACCCCCCAGGGCAAAGTGTCCCCTTGTGGGAGACACCGGGGTGACTTGGAGGGCATCTACGAGCAGATGTTGGCGACGGACGTCAGCCCCACAGAAACCACCTCGTTCGACCGCGTTTACCTGGACACCCACCTGGAGACGGCCGAGGTGACCCTGCGCAACGTGGAGGTGCTGGGCACCATGTCCAACACCCGGAGCGCCGTGATCAGTGTGGTGGTGAGGGGATATCTGTAGTTCATGGACAAAACCAGGAGTGAGACCCTCTGTGGGCTGAGACAAACCCACGGGGCTGGGAGCTCCTCGAGGACCTCCGGAAGGACGTCGTGGGCACCCCTGGGACCTCAGAGGCACAAAGAGAAACCTCCAGATACCTCCAGAACTCATGGGCATGAACCGGAACCCCATAAAGACCCCTAGAACCCCATAGGTACATCTGGAACCCCATAGATACATCTGGGACCCCACAGACACCTCTGGAACCTCATGCCCCCCCCGTTTTTGGGATCCCCCCTCAGTTCCACCCCCCCTTCCTTTTTTGCTTCACTCAATAAAAGGGGAATTTTTGCCCTTGATCCGCAGAGCCGAAAACTGGGAATTTGGGACTGGGGTGGTCTGGGATGGGGGGTGGGATTTGGGATTGGGGGCGGTTTGGGATGGGGGGTGGGATTTGGGATTCGGGGGTGGGATTTGGGATTGGGGGGTAGTTTGGGATTGGGGGGTGGGATTTGGGATGAGGGGTGGTTTGGGATGGGGGGTTCGGGAGGGAGGGGTGTGTCGGGGCGGGAATGGGGTGGGGGCGGGAATGGGGTGTGAGCCCAGGTGGGACCCTCAGCCCTTCCCGGGGTGGAACTTTATTGGATAAACCAGTTCACCCAGTCCCACCAGTTCCATAGGGAATCACACCAGTCCCACCAGTCCCAGCTGTCCCACCAGTTCCATTGGGGAATTGAACCAGTTCCACCAGTTCCACCAGTTCCATAGGGAATTGAACCAGTTCCACCAGTTCCGTTGGGAATCACACCAGTTACACCAGTTCCACCAGTTCCATTGGGGAACTGAACCAGTTACACCAGTTGTCTTGGGTATTACACCAGTCCCACCAGTTCCATTGGGAATCTCATGTTACACCAGTCAAACCAGTTCCACAGGGAAACACACCAGTCCCACCAGTCCCACCAGTTCCATGGGGAATCACACCAGTCCCACCAGTCCCACCACTCCCAGCCACCCGTGTCCCCCCCCCCGGGCGGGTCCATCCCACGATTGGCCCCTCAGGATCACCAAATCCGGGGGATTTTGGGGTCTCCTCGCACCCAAAACGCCCCGACCGTGGGCAGGGAGGGGGAAGGGCCTTGAAGTTGTTTTGAGCGGCTGCAAAGAAAACCCCTGATTTATGGGAATCGCCGGAGCTTCGGGGAGTCAGAAATGGGCGTTTCCTGTCGAAGCCCTCCCGGGGCGTCACCGGCACCAGCAGAAATTGGCTCTGGAGAGAGGAGATAACACGGGGAGGAGACCCCGGGGGGGGGTGGAGAAAGGGTTATAAATCCCCGGGGCTGAGGGGATCCCAGAGCTCAGGAGATTCCAGAGCCGAGGAGATTTCAGAGCTCGAGAGGTTCCAGAATCGAGGATGTCCCAGAGTTCATCAGATTCCAGAGCCAAGGATGTCCCAGAGCCCGGGAGATCCCATATCCTAGGAGACCCCGGACCTGATGGTGAGATTCATGAGCTGAGGGGATCCCATGGTGGGATGGGGGAGATCCTGAGCAAATCCCTTTTCTCTCCAGAGATCCGCACGGTGACCATCAAGGTCTCCAACAGCACCCGGAACGTCACCCTGGACAAGCCCAGGTGAGGGGTCGGGGGCAGGGAGGACCCCCGGGGTGCCAAAGGGGCGGGTCCGGGTGGGATCTTCATCATCTTCATCATCTTCATCATCTTCATCATCTTCATCATCTTCA
>NW_020925580.1:3488-4699 GCF_003984885.1 Neopelma chrysocephalum | reverse complement strand
CATCATCTTCATCATCTTCATCATCTTCATCATCTTCATCATCTTCACCCTGGGGTGGGACCTTCATACCCGGGGGGGGTCATATCCCAGGGGTGGGTCCATCCCCTGCTGCTCCGGCACCTCCCAGTGACCCCAGCCCCTCCCAGTGCTCCCAGCCCCTCCCAGTGATCCCAGCACCATCTCCCAGTGACCCCAGCACCATCTCCCAGTGATCCCAGCCCCTCCCAGTAACCCCAGCCCCTCCCAGTGATCCCAGCACCTCCCAGTGACCCCAGCACCATCTCCCAGTGATCCCAGCACCTCCCAGTGACCCCAGCCCCTCCCAGTGATCCCAGCACCATCTCCCAGTGACCCCAGCACCATCTCCCAGTGATCCCAGCCCCCGTTTGTCCCCCCCAGGACTTACTCACCCAACGACAACCGCTCCATCCCCCCCGACCCCGAGGTGCGCCCCGGCTTTTCCACCACCTGTGAGTTCTCCAGCTCCTCGTCCCCGGGCTGCTCCGGGATCCTGCTCTACCGGGCCGAGAAGTTCCTGTTGGGGATCTGCTTCTCCAACCCCCTGGAGGACAACAAGTCCCCCCGGGAGCTGTCCCTGCTGCTGTCCCTTGACTTGCGCTTCCAGGACATGCCCCCGAAGGACATCTACGAGCACATGTCGAGGGGGAGCATCGACCCCGTCCCAGGAAAGACCAGTTTTTGCCACGTTCCCCTGAACATCAGCCAGGATCCCGTCTCGGTGGCCCTCGGCCCCCTCGAGGTGGTCGCCTCCATGTCCAACGACCGCAGCGCCGTGATCGGCCTGGTGCTGAGGGAGCTCAAGTAAAGCTCTGGGCTGAGACAAACCCGTGGGATTGGGAGCTCCTCGAGAAACCTCCGGAAGCTCCCGGACACGCCTGGAACTCATAGGCGTGAGCAGGAACCCCGTAAGACCTCTAGAACCCCATAGACACCCCTGGAACCCCATAGACACCCCTGGAACCCCATAGACACCCCTAGAACCCCATAGACACCTCTAGAACCCCATAGACACCACTGGAACCCCATAGACACCCCCAGAACCCTATAGACACCTCTGGGACCCCATAGACAGATCTAGAACCACATAGACACCCCTAGAACCCCATAGACACCCCTGGGACCCCATAGACACCTCGAGAACCATGTAGACATCCTTAGAACCCCATAGACAGATCTAGAACCCCACAGAC
>NW_020925580.1:0-3478 GCF_003984885.1 Neopelma chrysocephalum | reverse complement strand
TCCTACGGCTTCTCCCGAAGTCCCTCCCGGAGCCTCCAGGGAGGTCCCAGCCCCGGGGACCAAGACCTGGAGGATCAGCGGGTGTTGAAGCCGGCAAGATCCATCTTGAGCTCGGAGGGGAGGGAGGAGCGGCTGCTGTTCCAGTAAAAAATGGGGGGGAGAAACAAAGGGGTGCTGGGATCAGTGGGAGATGGTGCTGGGATCAGTGGGAGGTGCTGGGACGACTGGGAGGGGCTGGGATCACTGGGAGGGGCTGGGATCACTGGGAGATGGTGCTGGGGTCACTGGGAGATGGTGCTGGGGTCACTGGGAGATGGTGCTGGGATCACTGGGAGATGGTGCTGGGATCACTGGGAGGTGCTGGGATCACTGGGAGATGGTGCTGGGGTCACTGGGAGATGGTGCTGGGATCACTGGGAGGGGCTGGGACCAATGGGAGGTGCCGGAGCAGCAGGGGATGGACCCACCCCTGGGATATGACCCCCCCCGGGTATGAAGGTCCCACCCCAGGGTGAAGATGATGAAGATGATGAAGATGATGAAGATGATGAAGATCCCACCCGGACCCACCCCTTTGGCACCCCGGGGGTCCTCCCTGCCCCCGACCCCTCACCTCGGCCTCTCCACGGGTCCACCGGGGTACAGAGGGGGGTCCTGATCACCGTCGAGCGAATGTCTTCTCGGTAACGTGTCCTCGACTCGTTCCCCCCCATCCCAGCGCGGGATCCCCTCGGCTCGGGAATCTCACCGTCAGATCCGGGCTCTCCCGAGCTCTGGAACCTCCTGAGATCTGGAACCTCCCGAGCTCTGGGACCTCCTGAGCTCTGAAACCTTCTCAGCCCCGGAGTTTCCTATTTATAACCCTTTCTCCACCCCCCCGGGGTCTCCTCCCCGTGTTATCTCCCCTCCCCGTGTTGTTGTCGCCGCTTTCTGCCGGTGCCGGTGACGCCCCGGGAGGGTTTTGACAGGAAACGCCCATTTCCTACCCCCCGAAGCTCCGGGGATTCCCGTAAATCAGCGACTTTCGCAGCAGCTGCTCAAAACAACTTCAGGGCCCCTTCCCCTCCCTGTCCACGGCCGGGGCGTTTTGGGTGCCCAGAGACCCCAAAATCCCCTGGATTTGGTGATTCCGAGGGGCCGATCCTGGGATGGCCCCATCTGGTGGGGGAGACATGGGGGGGCTGGGACTGGTGGGACTGGTGGGACTGGTGTGATTCCCCATGGCACTGGTGGAACTGGTGGGACTGGTGATATTCCCTATTGAACTGGTGGGACTGGTTGAACTGGTTTATCCAATAAAGTTCCACCCCGGGAAGGGCTGAGGGTCCCACCTCGGCTCAAACCCCATTCCCAGACCCGACCCCAATCCCAGACCTGACCCCTCCCGACACAGCCCTTCCCTCCTGAACCCCCCCATCCCAAACCACCCCAGATCCCAAATCCCACCCCCCCATCCCAAACTGCCCCCAATCCCAAATCCCACCCTTCATCCCAGACCCCCCTCAGTCCCAAATTCCCAGTTTTCAGCTCTGCAGATCAAGGGCAAAAATTCCCCTTTTATTGAGCGAAACAAAAAGGGAAGGGGGGGGTGGAACTGAGGGGGGATCCCCAAAATGGGGGGCCATGAGGTTCTAGAAGTGTCTATGGGGTTCCAGAGGTGTCTATGGGGTTCCAGAGATGTCTGTGGGGTTCTAGAGGTGTCTCTGGGGTTCCAGGAGTGTCTATGGGGTCCCAGAGGTCTTTATGGGGTTCTGGGTCGTGCCTATTCTAGTTCTGGAGATACAGGGGGGTTCCTCCGGGTGCCTCTGAGATCTCAGGGAGGCCCTGGAGCTCTTCAGGGAGGTCCTCATCGTGCTCCCAGTTTGCGGGGCTGGAGCACAAGTAAATCCTGGGGGGGAGAAATGGGGGGTGGGATCAGTGGGAGGTACTGGGGTCACTGGGAGATGGTGGTGGGATCACTGGGAGGGGCTGGGATCACTGGGAGGGGCTGGGATCACTGGGAAGGGCTGGGGTCACTGGGAAGGGCTGGGATCACTGGGAGATGGTGCTGGGATCACTGGGAGGGACTGGGGTCACTGGGAGATGGTGCTGGGATCACTGGGAGGTGCTGGGATCACTGGGAGGTGCTGGGATCACTGGGAGATGGTGCTGGGATCACTGGGAGGTGCTGGGATCCCTGGGAGGGGCTGGGATCACTGGGAGATACTGGGATCAGTGGGAGGGGCTGGGATCACTGGGAGATGGTGCTGGGGTCACTGGGAGATGGTGCTGGGGTCACTGGGAGATGGTGCTGGGATCACTGGGAGATGGTGCTGGGGTCACTGGGAGGTGCCGGAGCAGCAGGGGATGGACCCACCCCTGGGATATGACCCCCCCGGGTATGAAGGTCCCACCCCAGGGTGAAGATGATGAAGATGATGAAGATGATGAAGATGATGAAGATGATGAAGATGATGAAGATCCCACCCGGACCCGCCCCTTTGGCACCCCGGGGGTCCTCCCTGTTCTCCCTCCTCACCTGGGCCTGTCCACGTGGACGTTCAGGTTCCCTTTGATGACGATCGTCATCGAGGGGATCCCCCCCATCCCAGCACGGGATCCCCTCGGCTCGAGAGCCTCATCGTCACATCTGCACTTTTCCGACCTCTGGGACCTCTTGGACTTTGCAACGTCCTTGGCCCTGGAATCAGCTGAGCTCTGGGATCTGCTCGGCTCCGGAAACCCCTGAGCTCTGGAATGTCCTGATCTCTGGAATCCCCTCAGCCCCGGAGTTTCCTCGTTCCGGCCCTTTCCCCGCCCTCCCCGGGGTCTCCTCCCCGGAGCCGCTCCCTGACGGTGACGCCCCGGGAGGGTCCAAAGGGAATCGTCCGATCCCGACTCCCGGGAGCTCCGGGAATTCCCAGAAATCAGGGATTTGTGCGGCACCGACCCACAGAACCTCCCAGCCCCTTCCCCTCCCTGCCCACGGCCGGGGCGTTTTGGGGTCATTCCGGAATCGGGTGCCCAGAGACCCCAAAATGCCCCGGATTTGGTGATCCTGGGGGGCCGATCCCGGGATGGGCCCATCCGGGGGGGGGCACGGAGGGGCTTGGACTGGTGGGACTGGTGGGACTGGTGGGACTGGTGGGACTCGTGTGATTCCCCATGGGACTGGCGGAATTGATTTAATTGGGACGGAGCAGTGGCCGCTGGGCAAGTAAATCCTGGGGGGGAGAAACGGGGGGTGGGATCAGAGGAGGTGGTCCCACCACCACGGGGAGGTGCTGGGGTTACTGGGAGATGGTGCTGGGGTCACTGGGAGATGCTGGGATCACTGGGAGGTACTGGGATCACTGGGAGATGGGACTGGGATCACTGGGAGGTACTGGGGTCACTGGGAGGAGCTGGGATCACTGGGAGGTGCTGGGATCACTGGGAGGTACTGGGGTCACTGGGAGATGGTGCTGGGATCACTGGGAGGGGCTGGGAGCACTGGGAG